>NW_025931893.1:0-19686 GCF_000764305.2 Hyalella azteca | reverse complement strand
CTCGTCCTAGTGTTCCTCGTCCTAGTGTTCCTCGTCCTAGCGTTCCTCGTCCGAGTGTTCCTCGTCCTAGTGTTCCTCGTCCTAGTGTTCCTCGTCCTAGTGTTCTTCGTCCTAGTGTTCCTCGTCAGAGTGTTCCTCGTCAGAGTGTTCCTCGTCCGAGTCAACAATCACCGCTGGTCCCCCCAGGGGAACGCGGTGCGTGATTTGGAGGTAAACACGCCCATACCTGTGGGAGTGCGGCAATGAATATCCTGCGTGGCATGTGGCATGTGGCATGCCAGCAGCCGCCATCTTGTGTGGCGCTATCATTGCCCGACAAATGGCAACCAATGACAGAGCGCCATCAACTTATCGTTAATATATTAAAGATAAGATAATTATAATGAATATATTAGTTCAATCTAATCACATAGAATTATATGGAATGAATATATTGGAATAATTATAATATAGTTTAAAAGTATGTATGATATTATCATGCATAATAATGCATATAAAATATTTTTACACTTCTCTTGAACTTCACTTCTTAATTGTTGTTTGTTTGTCTGCTGCAAATCTTTTAATCGATATTTAACACACTTCTACCTGTTCAATCGATCTGAAATTTTGTACACTTAGGTAAAGTCGGAGACAATGCATGAATCAATTGACAGAATAAATAATTTTGAAAATTAAAAAATACATTTTTTTCAATATTAAAAAAATTTACAAAATAATTTTCTCAGCTACAAATCTTATAATAGATATTTGACACACTTTACCTGTCCAATTGATCTGAAATTTTGCATACTTGTGTGAAGTCGGAGGCAATGCATTAATCAATTGACAGAATAAATAATTTTGAAAAAAATATATAAAAAAATTGAAAAATTAATTTTTTAATATTCGAAAATAAAATTAGAAATTCATTGTACATCTGTAACATTGAAGACACTGGATTCTTTAGAAGTGTTGTCTTTAAAAAGTAATTTTTAAACGTATATTATTTAGAATATAATTGGGGATTCAAATATGACATAATATGACATATAGGTATATTACATTAAATTATACTATATTATATTATGTCATATCATATTTCATAATATAAATAATATTTTATATATACTATTTAATATAATAAAATTATACATAATTCTAATCCTATATTATAATCATTCCAATTAATTCTATATAATCATATATGATTACATAATAAATGGTTAAATTACACATAATTGATAAGAACTCAGGATTAACATATAGGATTAGCAATAAGGACGACATATAATTATTCTTATATGATGTCAAATGATAATGATTGTCGTGATGATGGCGCTGTGTCCCATGACTGGCGCTGTGTCATCATCGGACGCCATTTTGTTTCACTTGCGGCGGCCATCAGTTGCAATTGCACATCTATAATTTATTTGTAGCCTATATACAAAAATATTATTAAATATCAGTAGCATCAGTGTAGTCTATATATAGTCGTTATATCATTCAGTAATCAAGGAATATTGCCTCACAGTTCAGTGGACGCCGTCCACTGAACTGTGTTCAACCAGTTCAGTGGACGCGCCGTCCCGAAAACCCAGGCGCACGTGTCGCCCTCGTCGTCCGTCCTCACGTCCTCGTAGTGCAGTGCCCACAGCAGCGGCGGCAGCTGCGCGGCGCTCAGCCTGCTGCTCCGCAGCTGCAGCGCCCTGAACCTGGGCACACAAACTGCAGTGTCATTCCCCCAGACACACAAACTATTGTTTCATTCCCCCAGACTCTATTACCCTCCGCGGGGGTCGGGGGGCTACGCACCTCTTGCCAGGGGGGGCGAGGGAGGTGATGGTGTGGGCCACGGCCCCCCAGGACCCCTCATCCGCCCCCTCCACGGTCAGCGATGGCGGAGGGGAGGGGGGGAGCGGCCACTTGGGGGAGGAGGGGCCAGGGAACAATCCATTGTAATGGACCAACAATCCATTTTAATGGACCAGCAATGCATTGTAATGGACCAGCAATGCATTATAATGGACAACAGCCACAATAATTATTGTTGATTTATTATTATCATGTTAAATATTATGATCACATTAATTATTAACAGAATTTTCTGCTAATTAAACATATACCCCCACCCTCTGTGAAGTCTGAAGGTCAGGGTGGGGGTGTGGGGAGGGAGGCGGGGCTTGGGGGTGTGGCCACTGACGGCATTCGCCAAGAATCCCCGTGCCACCCCTCCAGCTTCTCCCCTCTACTCCCTCACCTATTGTAAGGTTCTTGCCTGCACCTACAGGTTCTTACCCGCTGTCGTGCAGCGGCAGGAGGAGGTCGTCGTGAGGTTCGTAGGCGTCAGGGCTGGACAGCGTCAGCCAGACCCCCGCGCCCCCCGCCGCCGCCACGAGCGCCCCCCACGGCGCCCCCCTCAGGGCCGCGGCCTCCATGTAAACCTCCACAGCATCAGGCTTAGAGAGGCTCAACATTGCAACGGCTGCATCAACATGGCGATCTGCGGGCAACCACAACGTGACTGTACTGTACCTGTACTGTACTGTACCTGTACTGTACTGTACCTGTACTGTACTGTACCTGTACTGTACTGTACCTGTACTGTACCTGTACTGACTGTACTGTACCTGTACTTTACTGTATCTGTACTGTACTGTACTGTACTGTACTGTACCTGTACTGTACACCCGTACTGTACTCCTGTACTGTGTTGTACCTGTACCTGTATCTGTATCTGTATATTTATCTGTACCTGTACCTGTACCTGTAACTGTCCCTGTCCCTGTACCTGTACCTGTAACTGTCCCTGTCCCTGTCCCTGTACCTGTACCTGTACATGAACCTGTACCTGTACCTGTACCTGTACCTGTACACGTATCTGTACCTGACCCTGTACCTGTACCACCTGTATCTGTACCTGCACCTGTACCTATACTGTACTAATGAACGTCACACACCTTCTCTGACGTGCAAGCTGCTTCCGTCGCCGACGAGGTCGCCCAGCATCCCCGCGTTAGGGCAGCTCGCGACGCAGGCCATCACAGCGTTGCGAGTAACGCCGGCGTAGCAGAGCGCCTCCTTCAGCTGCGGCCACCGCCGCGTGAGGTGGCGGGGGCTGTCCCTGCTGAGGGCCGCCACCACGTACAGCAGAACCTCCCGCAGCCTGGGGGATCACAAGTGGGTGGGGATTCATTGGGTGAGTCAAGCCTGTATGACGTCTCCAGCTTGCGAAATGTTTTGGTTTCTTGCTTGTATAATGTTAAGAAATGTGGCATGCTGCTCATGCCATCAGAGCGGCATGCAGCCCATGCCATCAGAGCAACATGCAGCCCATGCCATCAGAGCGGCATGCAGCTCATGCCATCAGAGCGGCATGCAGCTAAGTAGGGGAGTAAATACAATGGTAAGTAGGAGGGTAAATACAATAGTAAGTAGAAGGGTAAATACCATAGTAAGTAGGAGGGTGAATACAATAGTTAGTAGGAGGGGTAAATGCAATAGTAAGTAGGAGGGTAAGTACAATAGTACGTTGGAGTGTAAATACAATATTAAGTAGGTAAGTAAATACAATAGTAAGTAGGAGGGTAAATACAATAGTAAATAGCAGGGTAAATACAATAGTAAGTAGGAAGGTAAATACAATAGTAAGTAGGAGAGTAAATACAATAGTAAGTAGGAGGGTAAATACAATAGTAAGGAGGAGGGTAAAACAATAGCAAGTAGGAGGGTAAATGCAATAGTAAGTAGGAAGGTAAATACAATAGTAAGTAGGAGGATGAATATAATAGTAAGTAGGAGAGTAAATATAAAAGTAAGTAGGAGGGTAAATACAATAGTATGTAGGAGGGTAAATATAATAGTGGGTAGCAGAATAAGTACAATAGTAAGTAGGAGGGGTAAATACAATTGTAAGTAGGAGAGTAAATACAACAGTAATACGGGTAATCAATACAATAGTAAGTTGGAGGGTGAAAACCACAGTAAGTAGGAGAGTAAATGCAATAGTAAATATATAGGAAGGTAAATACAACAGTAAGTAAGAGGATAAATACAACAATAAGTTGGAGGGTAAATACTATAGTAGGAAAGAGGGTAAAAACAATAGTAAGTAGAAGGGTAAATACAATAGTAAGTAGGAGGATAAATACAATAGTAAGTAGGAGGGTAAATACAATAGTAAGTAGGAAGGTAAATACAATAGTAAGTAGGGAGGTAAATACAATAATAAGTAGGAGGGTGAATACAATAGTAAGTAGGAGAGTAAATACAATAGTAAGTAGGAGGGTGAATACAATAATAAGTAGGAGAGTAAATACAATACTCAGTAGGAGGGTAAATACAATAGTAAGTACGAGGGTAAATACAATGGAAAACTGGAGGGTAAAAACAATAGTAAGTAGGAGGGTAAATACAATAGTAAGTAGGAGGGTAAATACAATAGTAAGTAGGAGGGTAAGTACAATAGTAAGTAGGAGGGTAAGTACAATAGTAAGTAGGAGGGTAAATACAATAGTAAGTAGGAGGGTAAATACAATAGTAAGTTGGAGGGTAAATTCAATAGTAAGTAAGAGGGTAAATACAATATTAAGTAGGAGGACAAATACAATAGCAAGTAGGAGGGTAAATAAAATAGTAAGTAGGAGGGTAAATACAATAGTAAGAAGGCGGGTAATACAATAGTAAGTAGGAGGGTAAGTACAATAGTAAGAAGGAAGGTAAATGCAGAAGTAAGTAGGAGGGTAATACAATGGTAAGTAGGAGGGTAAATGCAATAGTAAGAAGGAGAGTATATACAATATTAAGTAGGAGGGTAAATACAATAGTAAGTAGGAAAAATACATACAATAGTAAGTAGGAGGGTAAATACAATAGTAAGTAGGATGTGTAGGAGCAGCCATTTTGCGTGGGGGGAATGGTTAGTAAGCGGGGGGATGGGGAAGGCCGAGGGAAGGAGTGAAATAGCACATTATATGAAGCGGGATAATTGATAACATAATTTGAAACTGGGCAATACGGAGACGACATTAATTAAATATAAAACGTGTAAATCAATGCGAGTCTGACATATTCATCCAAGAGACTAAGCGGATGTCATCAACTCGATGCCTTCGGCCTCAGACTCAGCAGTTATTGAAATATTTTCAAATGCCGGCTTTGCGAGGTCTGCGATTCCGTTGAGTTATCCCTATCAAAATTTACGCGCGGCTGTCTCTCCGATTTCGGTTGCGACTCGCGGATTAGAGATGAATCAGATGCGAAATGGCCGCCTCTTCTATTTAGCCGCCAAATAGGAGCTATTTTGGATAGTTTCATGGGAAAAAATATAAGGGTCAAATGACACACGAAATCAGCGGCTGGTCAGACCCTGTTCATTAGAGTTTCGATTTGTCACTCGTGCTGGAAAGACGTCGAAAACGGATCGTGCTGCTGTGAACATATCAGGCCGTCAACTGCAGAAATGAGATTCAGTGAAATGAATGCTATTATTCGGAGTGCAGATTCAGCCGACCTAATTGATCCCGGCGATTCTCATGGATTAACCAACTCACAATTGAGGCAATGTTGCGAAGATGATCTCACTAACTCTGAGATTAACGACTCTTCTCTAGGTCCAATTCCCAGTAAAGGGCTTCTGATCACGGATGTACCAGTGCCACCTCCTACTAGTTTTTCTACCGGCGAACTAGTCATTCTTATCCGCCCCGCTGACAAGGCTTCAAGGAAGATGCTTACTTCACCTGAAATGCTATGCTCAGCACTAGAGGCCTCACCTTTTGCTTCTCTACAACTTGAGGATGTCCGAGTGAAAAGACGGAAAGGTCTAGTAGCCATAGAATTGACCAAGTCTCCCCAGTGTAGTGCTGAATCCATTGAAAGCTTGCTAGAACTGACACAGTTCTAGCACAGTTCGCCATGGAAAGTTTCCTGTTGTGAACCCAATCAAGGAAGGTTTTCCTATGGAGTGATCTCTCCTGTAGATGTGGAAGCTGACATTGGAGCAATGGAGAGGAGGGTGCAAGTCCCAGGCTCAAGTAGATTTGTTAAAATGGAACGGCTGACTAGAATTGTGGATGGTAAACGCATTCCTTCCACCTCCATTCGAGTCACCTTTGAAGGCAAGAAACTCCCTGCAAACATCAAGTTTGGTTACATCTCTTACTCCATAAGAGCTTACTCCTTCCCGCCACTACAGTGCTACAATTGTCAACGATATGGACATTCTGCAGAAGGGTGCACCAGTCGAAGAAGGTGTCTAGTATGCTCAGAAGAACACCACCACAGAGACTGCAAGAATAAACACCCTAAGTGTGCAAATTGTGGAGGTCCACACAAGGCAAACGGGGCAGAGTGTGTGAGGGCCCCAAGGCAGGCAGAAAGAGCCAGATCAAGAAACAAAGATTTGAGTAGAACTTTTGTACATGAGAGGGGAGGTCTGGGAGCGAGAGGTAAACATGTGAAATATGGAGAGGAGAGAAGCTATAGAACATCAATGCAAAAGCAGCAAAACATGAGAGTGTCAGCTGAGGTTCATTCTTGCTTGGATAGTCCACTTCAGGGGTTCTCTTCTCCATTATACAGTGAAGTTGTCACAAGTTGGTCTTCGGATGAAGATATTGGTGATAGATCCAGCCGTCAGTCCATTCCATGTGTTTCAGCCTGTCATCAGAAAAATTTTGCTCCATCATTAGAATTTTTCTCTTGTCTGACAGATCTGATTGCACTCCCTCTGCACAGAGAATATCCAGCTAAGTCTCGATCACTAATAAACTCAGCAATCCAAAAGCACTTTAGAGTGACTCTTCCTGACTCTTGCTTGACCTCTATTGCTCTTGGAAAACAACCGGAGACTCTTGCAGAACCTGTAGACACAGCACTCAATATAGCCGTGGCATCACCAAATCCAGATGCAGTTTGCTCTGGCGCTGAAGATCTTGACTCGTATCTGGGAGTTGACAATTTTAAGTTGGTCTCTGATTCGGACATGTCGGGTGAAGATGGTGCAGGTGACTGAAGATGGTGCCGGTGGGAGTGGATGTCTACGTCTCCTGGAAGGAGTCGCGGTCCAAAGAAAAGGAAAGTCAGTCTGCTGTCTGAAGCATCACCTCCCACTCCTAGCCCGGTTTTGGGCCCTGGAAAGGAAGGCAAAAAGGAGAAAGAAATTCTGACTTCTGTTACTGATACTGCAAAGAAGGTTAGGCGTCCTAATACCCATCAAAGGAGTCAGAAATCGCCAACACGCCTATGGATTTGATGACATTACCTGTAGAGACACTAAACTGCAACAGTCTCTATGCACGCCTGGCAGAAGTTAAACTACTGTTATACAGCCTGAAGCCAAGCATCATGTGTCTCACTGAGACTTGGGTGAAAGATGCTTACCTTCCAAAATTTTATGGCTATCACTGTCTATGGGCAAATAGAACTATACAGGGTGGTGGCGGCATATGTATTTTGATTCGTCAATCAGTGTGTTTTAGGGAGGTGCACTTGGATCACTTTAGGGGTGGAGTGTTGGAGCGGCAGGCTGTGAAGTTGCGATTGGCTTCTGGTACTTACTTGTCAATTCTTAATCTGTACAATCCAAATGCATCAGTAACCTTACAGGAATTCACACATCATATAGATCAGCTTACACCCCCATATATTCTTACTGGTGACTTCAATGCCCATTCTCCATTGCTTTCTTCTACATGCACAAGAACAGATTTTACAGGACATTCCCTTGAGCAATTACTACTGACAACAAATTTGACGCTCCTCAATGGATTAGACTTCCATACTTATATTGACAGGCAGACTGGGAGAGGTGGCTGCCTGCATTTATTTCTCATTTCAGCAGGTTTCTCCTTATTTTCATCTGGATCGCCTCAGAGATGTCGGAAGTGATCATTATCCTATTGCTGCATCCTCGGTCATTCCTCTCCATATGCTTGCTTTGACACCAGTTCCACGATGGAAAATTAACATTGAAACCCTGAAAACATTCTCTGGAAGTGCTGCTCCCTGCACTCTGGTACAACCAGTATCAGTTGAAGAACTTGCCACTGATGTGACCTCTCGTATCATTTGCGCGGCATCTACTTGCATCTCTCGTCTACAGGGATACACACAGATCGCCTAACTTCTCTCTGGTGGGATTATGCATGTGGAGAGGCAGTAAGGAACAGGCGACGAGCACGGGAGCCCTGGAAAGACACCCAACATACAAGCGCTGCCAGGTAGTAGCTCGCAACTGTATAATAAATCATAAGCGCACCTACAAGAGAGAATTCCTCTCCGAATCACATACACAACACCCATTGGAGTGGCCTGGAGGAGAGTACGAATGTTGTGCTCCCGCCATGTCATGCCTGCCTACCCTGTTGTGGATGACAGAAATTTGCTACAGATAACTTGTGCAAGAGCCAACTTGTTTTGCCGTACTTTCCAGGAGTGTGGACAGACTGGACCAAAAAAAGGGTTCCAGCAAACCTACACAACTTGATCATCAGAAGTTGGACTTGGGATGGGGGAGTACAACTTGCCATTCACAAGGGATGAACTGAGTAGAGCTATGAATCGCATGAGAATGACTTCGCCGGGTGAAGATGACATCCATAATGGCTTCCTAAGAGCACTGGGACAAGAACACCACGGACCTCTTCTCACTTTATTCAACCAAAGCTTTCAACTTGGCATACTCCCTTCATCTTGGAAAGAGGGGTTGTTCTCCCAATCCTGAAACACGGTAAAGATCCCTCCCTGCCTTCATCCTACCGACCAATAACGCTGCTTTCATGCCTGCGAAAGCTAATGGAACGATTGGTCGCTGCCCGTCTGGAATATATTGTAGATCACATGCAACTCCTGTCACCAAGTTAGTGCGGATTTCGTCGACAACAGAGCACCATGGATGTTCTCATTAGACTGGAAAGTTTTGTACGTACACCTCAAGCAGCATCAGAGGTGTGTTTGGTCGTTTATATAGACTTGGAGGGAGCCTTTGACAAGATGTGGATTGATGGAGTCCTCTATAAGATAGCACAAGCTGGAATAAGCGGAGCTATGTCACGGTGGCTCCATGCTTATTTGACCTCCCGCTCTGCACGTGTACGAGTAAATGGGGTGCTGTCAGAGTCACTTCCCTTGTTGGCCGGAGTGCCTCAGGGTGCTGTGCTGAGTCCACTTCTTTTCAACCTTATGCTGATGGATGTTCCACAGCTAGCAGGCATAGAGGTGATGCTATATGCGGATGATATCACCATTTCTTTTCGGGGGCCAAATATGCTTACTGCCAAATCTCTCATGCAGAGATACTTGGGTGAGTTCCATACATGCTGCACAACATGGGGTCTTGTGGTGAATATTCAGAAAACCGTCTTCCAGTACTTCACTACTAAGATGGTGAATGTGCCAGTACTCCGATATCATCATCAAGCTATCACATATAGACGTCAGCATAAACTACTTGGAATGGTGCTTGATGCTCCTCGCCTCAGATGGATCCCACGTCTAAAGTATCTGCGGATTGATGTAATGAGACGTATGATTTGCTCAAACATATGGCCTCTCTAAACTGGGGGGCAAGTTCTCGTTTCTTGCGCCTATTTTACTGCGCATACATTAGAGCAAAGATAGATTATGGCAGTATTCTTTATGCAGCAGCTTCTTCTGCTCAGTTGGAGCAGATGGAAATCCGGCAGAAAGCATGCCTTCGACTTATCCTTGGAGCCCGTCGGACCACTCCCGTAGTCTCCCTCCATGTGGAGGCTGATATTCTTGCCCTGAGACGTCATTATCTGGCAGCCAGTATGTATATTCGCTTAAAATACCGTCCAAATGGGGATAAAACTTCTGAAGTTGTCTTTGGTGACACGATCTCAGAACTTCAACATGGCCCACGGATACTGCAAGAACTCGGTCTCCCTCCATGTCATGGTCAGCCCACTCCTGTGCTTGATCCGGTTCCGCCTTGGTGTTGTTTGTCCCCACTTGTCTGCCTCAACTTCCAAACAAGCTCTATGGATGTCACACCCTGTCTTTTTGCTGCACATCTAGATATAAAGTACCCTAACTACAGGGTAATATACTGCGATGGCTCACGATTGGTTGATGGTCCATCTACTGGTTGTGGTCTCTATATACCATCTACCAAGCAAGCTGCTGCATGGAGGTTGAACCCCCATCATGGTATATTGTCTGCTGAATTAATTGCAATTTTGCAGGCTCTGCAGATTATTGAGGTGGAACCCTTCCCTGTGTGGGTAGTTTGTTCTGACTCTCTTGTTGCTTTACAACTTTTGATATCCCCACTGGCACCTGCTGTAGTCTTATCTATGAAATACGTGAGAAACTTGTACGATTGAATGTCTCCTGTCCCATGGGTTGCAAGTCACTATCGCCGAGTCACAGTAGTTTTAACCCGCCTTCGTCTTGGTCATGTTGGAGTTCGTTCCTACCTCCATCGTTTCGGCATGGCTGACTCTCCCATGTGCCTTCATTGTGGGATTGAAGAAACTATCGAACACTTTCTCCTTGCGTGTGTTCAATACGATCAAGTTAGACAGGAGATGGTCTCAAGTATTCATGCCCTGGGAGTCCCTCACACAACTGTGCGTGTGCTCCTTGGTGGAGGCAACTTCCCCAGAAGAGTCCAGCGCTCCATTATGAAAGCAACTGCTACGTTTATTGCAAAAACTGGTCGTCTAGCTACCTTATAGCAAGTGAATTGTATCATATTAAATAAGAATCTGCCAATTGTCACTTCTCATTGTGAAAATTGTCAACAATCTGAAGATGGACACCTGTGAGAGTGAAATGAGGCCAGATATGGTGAAAACTTGAAATAACTAATCATTGATGAGTCCAGGTGAAACAAGTGGTCAACGTGTCTGCTTCCTCACCTTAAACCCGTAACCACCACCACCCTGTTCATTAGCTGGGATGAGTTTTTAGCGCGAGCGTGACAAGCCCCTGCCTTTAGTTGTGGCGCTGCATGTGCATTGTGCATGGGTACGAACTTATCAACACGCGAGTTTTTCAACACTCTTGCATTGCGTGTACGTCAACATGCTCACGTTGCGTTACCTTCAACACGCTTGCATCGAGAGCGTGTGGCTCACGCGTACGTTCGCGATGTGATACGACGGAACGAAAGGAGAGTCGACTCTAACATGCAGTATGGTGTAACATGGTGAATTTAGCCTGTGATGAACAAACCCATGCACCTACTTTTCAAGACACCTATTTAGAACATGGCGCTTCTTCATATTATACCCACTTCTTAGTCACATCATCGAATGTGAAAAATAATTTGTAGCCGATACTCGATCATATTAAGAAATCTATAACTTATTCTACTCCATGAAGTATGCAAGATTACAGTATGAGAAGACATGGTTGCAACGAGAGGGTAATGATTGAAAAGTCTAGTGTGGAAAAAGATCTCGGAGTTTATGTCGACAAGGAGCTGAAATTTTCTAAGCATGTTGAAACGCAAGCTAACACATCCAACAAACTTCTTGAACTAATCAGACGCTCATACGAGTTCCTAGATGCAGAAACGATGAAGCAGTTGTTTGTTGCCGTCGTACGCCCGAGTCTAGAGTTTGGAAATGTTGTGTGGTCACCGAGATTTGAAAAGGACAGAAATTTAATAGAGAATGTTCAAAGACGTGCAACAAGGATAATTCCAGGCTTGAAGGGATAAGTATGAACGCGTTCAAGAACAGACTAGATAAAGCTATGGAAAAATATATGTTCAGATTTGAAATGCCTAGCTCCTTATCGAACCCGGTGGAAGTTTAGTAGCTACTTCAAACTATCGCCAGTCATGAAAAGATCCGGTCAAATGACACGAGTTTAGATCTATGAACAAGGCACGAAAAGGAAAAGAATCGGCGACAGGCCACATCAGGCCTACACTTCAGCGCCGACATCACTATGTTATGTTATGTTATGTTATGAATATGATGAATAACGCAGAAGAATACCGCAAACCAAATCTCTTTTACTCAATCTATTAATATGAGTAAATTTTTGTATAGATTCCCAGAGGTCGCTTAATACACCGGAAGAAGAAATACCAGAAATAATGTTACGAGAGTTGTTTACTGAAAATCGAATCTATCCTATGAGTGTAAGAATCAAAGGTGAACTTGCATTACGTGCGCTCAAACATGTATGCGCCGCTTGTGCTCTTATACACAAACCATAATCTACTCGATAATTGCACATGCAATACCAGTCAAGCTCCAACTGGAAAGGTTTACATGATTCTTTAATTCAAGTGCACATCGAAAAGAGCTTTCAGTATTACAGCTTACAAGTTCCCGCCATGCGGGGGAATGCGGGTATGTGGGGGTCTACCTCCCGCACCCCCCATCCGGACAGAGCATTAGCCGTTGCAGCAATAGTTAGAACTAACCAGTTTAGAACTAACCGTGAAGCAGTACGTAGTGAGGAGTGCTCAATGCTTATCGAAAAGGTATTGTAGTTTTGTCTCCTTCAGAGAGCTTTAAACAATTTGATGGTGAAAACCATTGCATTTGTAGACATTGAACAGGATGAAAATGAATATTTTGAGTGCTTGTGGAAGTGTTTCCTTGATTTTGACTTGTTTGGAGATTACTGTTCTTCAAGCCCACAAAATAATGATGGCTACAATAGAAATGTTCAGCTTTGAGCATATGTCTGCTTGAGCGGCTAAAGATGTAGCTCTTGCAGATATGCTTTAAATTGGAATTTCTAAGCATCCCTACGGCCAACAGCTTAATTTATGAAGATTGCATAAGAACGTTCGTTGTAATTTCCGGGAACCTCTGAAGACACTAGTCCAGTGCGGTACAAAAACTTTCTCGTTGCCCTTGCTGTCGTGTCGGTGTGAACTATGGCGTACAAGGAGGCAGGGTGAACGTGTTTAAACGGGATCCCATTTGTTAGCAACTTATTTGATTTCACATTACTATCGTATATTCCGTTATAATTTTGTTTATCAATCCAGGAATTTAGAGTGCAGTTGATAATTTGAAAGCTTGAAACGAATTTCATTTTAGAGCTTAACTCTTCCAATGCAAAAACATTGTCGACTCCTGTTAAGTGTGATCGGGTGGCTGTTTACTGTAATCAAGCTACTGCAGTAACTTTACTTCGTTAAGATTAACACTCACTTTTCTATTTTGTTGACTTCCTTAAATTATGACGTATTTGACTGAAAATTTTCAATTACGAAGGAAAATTTGTTAGTTTTTCCTACGAGTATTTTTTTAGGATGTAGTTGTATGGTGTATCTTTCACCATTACTTCTTTCGAAACACAGCAATTATACGATGCAAGTTCTTTCATCGACAATAATAGAATATTTCAGCTTGAGGAATATGCTCTACATCAGTTGTTAATTGAATGGTTCGTGGCCACAGGTACGGTACTTCTCAAGTTCTCGTCGGCAAGCGACATTCATCATGACTAGGTACGCATTTTTGTGTTCAAGGTTTTGGCTGCGGTTGAAATTTTCAACTTTGGGCATGTCGACACGAGCATGTTATTTAAGCTGCTCCTATTCATATGCTTGAGGTTCTAATTTCTAAATCAACATGTCAACAGGATCAATTTGTGTAGTCGAAACACAAAAGTTTATCATTACCTACGATGCTACGTACCTAACCAACAGTCGATACCACTGGGAGGGCCAGCTGAACACGATGGCACAGGTTGCAGAGCGTATTCCGATTATATGCAAGTAAGTTAGTTGCTTTTGTTCTGTTCTTTCTACTCTATTTCGTTGTATCATCAGGTTTCATTATAGAGTTACATTTAAGTATAGGATGAATTTGGTTATTTCTGAAGAACTACAAATTATACGAGGATATCGGTATTGTATTAGACGTTAGAAATGCTTCCATTCTTCATTTTGCAGCACTTGCAAGCAGTATTTTTAGATCCCGGTAAAATTTTTTGCTAGACAATTTTTTTTTCAACAAAAAAACTATTCAGCTTTGGGCGTATGTCTGCATGCGTGAGCTTATTGCTCAAGCGGAAGATTGCTTATGAACTATCGCTTACAAGGAGCCCCTATGTGAGCAACACATTTGAATTGAGGATTTCCATAACTATCGTATATTGTGCTATTTATTTGATTGTCTCTCCAGGTATTTAGAATGCTCACTGCTCATGGCTGGGAACATTATGCAGCTCACTGCTCATAGCTGGGAGCTCTATGCTGCTCTCTGCTCAGTGCGCGGTGATAAATCAGGTTATTTGCCGTATATACTCACCTACTCATTCCCTCCTTAGGGACTCCCAGGATGCTGTAGAGGGAGTCGGCATACCCTCCAATGATGCGCTGAACAATGTAATTACCAGCGAACATTTCCTGCTCACTCTTGTGCTTGAATTCATAGCTTGAACTCCTGTTCGAACATAAAGGTTTGTGCTCCTTCAGCATCACTGAGAGCACTGCTGCAGGATCGACCTCATCATTGCTCTTAGGTGTCTTCTGAATCTTCTCCTTGATGACAAGATGGTCTGCTTCCATCAGAATCAAGACGTCGTCGTTGAGCAGCTCCAGCGCTGCCGCCCCGACGGCATTAAACATATCCTTTATCAGGATGTCTGAGTCCTCATTAATCGAACCCGCAAGTTTAGTTTGGATGAGTTCCTTGTACAGACGCAGCTTGACTGGCGCCACGTCCCCGGGCATCTTCCACGAGGATATCTCCTTAGGGAAGTGCTTATGCATCTCGCAGAAATGAACCAAGTTGATGGGTTCCGTAAACAGACTTCTGACATCTTCACTGAGCGACTCGAAGCTCTTCGACACCTCCCCAGTCAGAGTGTCGCCGCCCAGGGCCGCTTCATATCGCCTCAAGAATGCAAGTTGGTCGGCAAGCTTCGTGAGCGGCAGGATCTCGTATTGAGTGGAGCTGACATCGTTCAGGCGCAGCAGCGGTGCCAGCTCCTTCACGGCATGAGGACGAGTCGTGATCAGCACACGACAGTTGGAGCGCCATGTTTTCATGATAATCTCGAGAACGACTTTTCTGGAATTTTCGTTGACTTCGTCGAAGCCATCGATGATGAATAAGACATCGAGGCGCAGGAGAGCCATGAGGACATTTTCTTTCAATAGTTCAATGCAGAGTTCTTCGTAGTGCTGCTGGATGACGTCACTCAGTGTTGGTGTGGTGCGATCCCTGCACTCGAAGAAGATGAGTTGATTAAACGGCCTCAAGTAACCAGGAGCTGTTTGTTGGGGGTTGAAAAATTGCAGCACAATATTTTTGACAAGGGTTGTTTTACCAGCGCCGGCGACGCCCGTTACCACCATAACCTTCTCACGAGCCTCAAATATTTCGGTGTAGGAAACAGTTTTCCCTCCGTCGGTTTCTCGCACATTCATGTCGAGGGCGTGGAACACTTCCTGACGTTGCACCGTCTCATGGTTTAGCGAAAGTTTTTCATGTTCAAACTTGGCCTTCCAGAGAAGTCTTATGGCCCTCTTTCCGCTGGATGCCAGCCTCGCACACCAGTAATAAATGATTTGGCTGTCCATTCTTCTCACTTTGTCAATATCGTTATTGAGGTTTTGTACCTCGGCATCAACATCTGCCTGGGGAAGAGCATAGAACCTCCCCGCTTCCCGGACCAGCTCCTCCAGCGCTGCTGTCAATTCAGTGAATTTCTGTGCGTCGACTGCGTTGTCCAGGTCGTGCATGACGTCATTGCGCAGCTTCTTGACAGCGCCCAACTTGGCGAGCAGCGCCGTAGGATCCTTGAAGGCGCCGCCCTTGCCGAGACCGAAAAGTTTTGTGAAGAGAAGGAAGAGCGGCGTGACATCTAGCTTGGTGGAATCAGTTGAAGTTTCTAAAACATTTGCTGAAAAGCTTGCCAGTTTTTTCCACTCTCCGTTGCCGTAAGCTCTTCCAAGCCTCCGTTCCATCAATTGCCTGTAGGTCTCGTTGCTTCGTTTGTCGTCACATTCCTTGTCTAGCATGGACCGCATGACCCTGGGGCTCAGGTCCAAGTTACCGACAATGTTGCAGTAAATTCTAATGCATCTGTCATCCATGGTAATAGCTGGTGCAACAGGAGCGGGACCGGCAATCGTGCCTGTGCCGGCCATCTTGCGGGATCTGCTGAGGCGAGAAATTATTTGTGAATATAAATATGAAACTCATGCAAATATTAGCCAGATATGCTCAGTTTTAATATTATTTCATACAAAACATTACTCTGAATTTTAACTAGTATTGGTTCTTTACGCAAGTAAATGACTTTTGGAATGAATATGAGCGATAAAGAGAAAATTGTATAAGGAGCAAATATTCGAATTAATAACCTGGAAAATTAAATATATAAAGAGAAATCCTCTGTATATTGGAATAATCGAACGCAAGTTTGGTCGAAAACGGAATATTTGTGCAAAGTTCTTAATGAAAAATAGATAACTGAGAAGCAGTAATTACAAAGGGGAGAAGTGCTGAAATAAAACAGGCATTAAAGAAGGCTTCCAGCAGTCCAGGGTGAGAAGTGATGTAATAAAGCAGGCATTAAGGCTAGTAGTCAGAGTGCAGCAAAGTCTGAGAGCGAGGTTTTCGCAACCATCGTGTGAAATCCTTGATCTGCCCGAAGATCGGCCAGTCGCCACCCTCGAGCTTGTACTTTTTGTAACACGATATCCTAACCAGCCCTTTTCTTACGGCAACTGGTCGCTTTCAGGTGGCCGACGAATGGCCAACGGTGAGCTATAACTAATTGGACTAGGCCGACCACAGGCCGCGTATTATTCTTCGCCCCTCATTGAGTTCATCTTCGCCATGCCGCCCGTCGTGAACTGACAGTTCAGTAATTTACGACGTCTCTTTTCCCTCATGCCTTCCACAACGTCTGTATTTGAGCAGTTAGTATGCGGGATTTTCCCTCCGCGTATCAGCAGGCTCGATCATAACTATTTTTTGGTACATAATCTCTACAACAAGGAGGCTGATATAGGAATGCCTAGCATACCATTCAGTGGAGAATAAAAATTACAACCTGTTTATTGCTCGAAAAAAGTGTAAAAGTCGCAGACTTGATGAACAATAATGATCAAAGTTTCTTGAAATTTCCTTTCATTATAACTTTAAATACAAATTTTACAAATTTTTTCTTCCTGGCCACCGTTTATAAATAAATAGCTGGGTAAACATGGAAAAATCCATATCGCCATCTCATTTACGAGTGGAGTAAAGTCCAGCATAATTTGTGAAGAAACTCATAGGTTTCTCGCGGTTCTCAATCAGAGCCTTAAAGAAGGCTACCAGCACTCCAGGGGAAGAAGTGCTGTAATAAGGGGCATCTATAGAAAAAATATCCAGCGTCTAATTCAACCATACTTGCTGTATTTTACTAATTATTTTCAGGTGGTAAGAATCAGCATCAATCAAGCGCCTCAATAGAAGAGTTGGGAATATAGAACATGTTCCAACACTAGTGCTGAGCAGTGCAGATAACGGCTATGAGGGCAGCAGATAACGGCTATGAGAGTCTAGCACATCACAGCGCGTGTGTTACTCACACCACCTGCACCACGTCTAGCACATCACAGCGCGTGTGTTACTCACGTGGTCGACGCTGCAGTTCAAGAGTTGGCGGTTGCCGCTCCGGAGTTCAAATCAATAAAAATAAAAGTTTTGATGCGCTTGTCACTCACCACACAACATAAACAATTACTGCAACGCAAAGTTGTCGTTCTTGTCGCCCGACAATGTTCCTTCTCACACCTAAAATTATATTGCTAGATTAAATGATCCAATTAGAAATACAGGGTACGCCATATTCATGGAGACTCATGTTTCTCTTAATTCTCAATGAAACCAATTAATTTTTTATTGGATGAGCTGATAGCCAAGAACTACCTTAACAATTCTTAAACGTTTCAATTTAATATGACCACCATGAACCAACAGACCGTCATGAACGAATGAGGCTCAAAAGATGCCAGCACATTCTGAAGAAATTTGAACAAAACGTTAACCGTCAAAATGACAGAGTGTGGAGGCGGGATGAATCTGTGGCAACCAGAACAGTAAGGCGACGTCAAAATCCCATGTCCGTGATGGTTTGGGTCGCGGTAACAGCCACTGGGAAGTTTTCAAACGTTTCTGTCCACTCAGAAGTACAGTTGAACAGTCAGCGATACATTTAGGACATTTTAGAAGCTGAGTTTTCACCGTGTGGTTGTGAACACTTCAACGGTTTAGCATGGAGTTTTCAACAAGACTCTTCCCCATCACATGGCTCAAACATGACCCAAAACTTGATAAAGGCTTAGATCCCGTTAAAAAATCAATGACCCTCAAGAAGCTCTGATTTGAATCGTCTTTTCTGCGCGGGCTATTATAGAGAGCAGGGTCTGCAGAACACCTCATGATTCTTTGTATAGTTTGAAGTCTAAATTGACAAGAGAATGTGACTTGATCCCTCAAGAAATGCAGTGAGTCTCGCGTGAATCTTCCCAGCGTAGGTTGAAGGCAGTCAATTATAATATACGGTTAAAAATTACTTTAAAAAAACAACACGTCTAAAGAATCCAGTAATTCCAATGTTATAGATGTACAATGAATTTCTAATTTTATTTTCGAATATTGAAAAAAATAATTTTTCAATTTTTTAATATAAATTTTTTTTTAATTATTTATTCTGTCAATTGATTCATGCATTGCCTCTAACTTCACACAAGTGTGCAAAATTTCATATCAATTGGACAGGTAAAAGTGTGTCAAATATCAATTATTCTATTTGTAGCTGGCAAATTATTTTTTCAGTTTTTTAATAATGAAAAAAAAATTTTTTTGTTTATAAAATCATCTATTTTGTCATTTGATTCATGCATTGTCTCCAACTTTACGCAAGTGTGCAAAATTTCAGATCGATAGGATAAGTAGAAGTGTAATAAATTTCGATTACAAGATTTGTAGCAGACGGACAAACAGACAAACAAGAAGTGAAATTAAAGAGAAGTGTTGTAAAAATAAGGTTGGTCATATCGTGAAAATACGTTTGAGAATTGTTCAGGTAGTTCTTGGTTATTGGCTTATTCAATAAAAGAATTGATTCCCCTCTTTGTCTCATTGAGGAATAAGAAAACATGCGTTGCCCTAAATATGGCGGACCCTGTATTACAGAGGGGCGTGCGAAGAGCGCCACATCCGCGGCCAACAGATAGCAACGGACCTGGATAGCAACATGATGGAGCAACGGAGATAGCAACATGATGGAGCAACGGACCGCCGCCATCCTGCCCTGCATGATGATGTGCTAGCCGCGGTACAAGTGATGTTGGATGACATGATGGAGCATGACATGATGGAGGATGACATGATGGAGCATGACATGATGGAGGATGACATGATGGAGCATGACATGATGGAGGATGACATGATGGAGGACGACATGATGGAGGATGACATGATGGAGGATGACATGATGGAGGATGACATGATGGAGCATGACATGATGGAGGATGACATGATGGAGCATGACATGATGGAGAATGACATGATGGAGGATGACATGATGGAGCATGACATGATGGAGAATGACATGATGGAGGATGACATGATGGAGCATGACATGATGGAGGATGACATGATGGAGGATGACATGATGGAGCATGACATGATGGAGCATGACATGATGGAGAATGACATGATGGAGGATGACATGATGGAGCATGACATGATGGAG
>NW_025931892.1:0-8431 GCF_000764305.2 Hyalella azteca | reverse complement strand
TGAAAAAGTACTCATCGCTTAGGCACGTACAATTTGCACTCTCTCTAGCACTAACCTCAATGGGAGAATCTGCCTTTAAAATGGAAGGAATACTTCAGACTTTGATTTAGCGTAGTATAGTTTCTCATGCGCAAAAATATTGATAATTTCAAAGAACAATAATTTTAAACTATATTGCATTCCTCGGACTATAAAACTATATTGCATTCCTTAAACTATATTGCATTCCTATGGCCGCAAATTGGTTTACTTTTTGCTGATTGATGAATAACTTCGGCATTCCAAGAGTCTTTATAACGCAAACACCTATGGGTTTCTCATAGGCCGGTGTTACATAGGAAGGAAATATGTAAATAGCTGAGCATCGTGTATATTTTGTACGGAAACTCCTTCCCTATTGGTTGGAGTCTTTGCTTACTCTCTAGTTTTGTTCGTGAACACCAAAAAGAAAGTAGGATCTATTATGGAGAAACAGTCAACAACAACAACAACAGAAACAGTCAACAGTTTTAGAGATCGTAATTGTTGATGTAAATCAGCAGGTGATGTCCGTGGGATACCGCCCATTCATCAGCCTATACTTCCATCGACGCATGACTTATGCCTCCTAGTCTGAATAATGTCACTGGTCATGCCTCATACTCAGAATTATCTTTATTTTCGCACGCTTTTCTTCCAGAACTTATAACTTTCGCTAGCAGATTGCCTCTGTTTGATTGGAAAACGAGAGATTACCGGCAACGTATTTTACGTTATTTGATGTTTGTTCGTTCTCCATTGGGCCAGCATGTTGTGTTTAAATACGAATTTTCTTCCTTCAATTCAGAGAGCTATGCAGAGAAGCAAACTTAATTTTTTTTGTCATAGACTGCCTGCAGATTCAAAATGCTCATTAAATATATACTTTTAGTAGGTATTAGCACCACACACACACGAAAAAATTTCGATGTATTTTTAAAACTGATCGGTAACTAGCAGACGTGAAACCCGGATCCCCTCGCCCATATATCTCACCAAAATTTGGTTGTGTGCAAGACACACCTCGCAATACGCCACTTTTACCAGCCTAATAGGAATAATGGATTTATCACTGCACTGCGCCTTTCCCATTAGCGGCGTGACGTTGCTGGAGATCTTCCTCCGGAAAAACTTTCTTCTGCGGATTATGGAAGGTCCGTCCTAATCCGTCACATGAAGGACAGTTGGCAGAATGTGTTTGTGTGTATCGACGGGGGAAAGTTGCATTGAATTATTGATGATGATTTCGTGATTTATATTCTACGAGCTGAAGATGGAGCTGGACATCGAAACGTTTTCAATAAAGATATGAATTATCGCGGAATTTTCTTTGCTCTTTAAATTTTTAGTAAAGTTGCGATTTAAGCAAAGTGACATCAATAGCTTCGTTTGTTAATTGACATCATGTGATGAACAGTTATGTGTTTTAATAACTTTAAAAATTTTTCGTCATTAATGAAACAATTGAATTAAAATTTTAGAACGGTGATTCACTCATTTACAGCAAACAAAAATAATAGACAAAAATAATAAAACTCTGCTTTTTGATCATCCTTTGATAATAGAATGAGCAGTCAGGAAACTTAGTTTTTTTATTATTATTTACATGATTGAAGAGAACCCGATAAGGTTACTGTAGTTTTCTCTCCTTGCTTTTTTTTTAATATTACGGTCTTGCAGATCTCTTTTTTATGAAAATTTAACAGTCGAATATGATTAATAGCCGACTTGAGTGGCTCTTAGATCCATTCAAACTTGCTCTGTTTGTGTGGGCTGATTACCGATTAACTTATTTTTTTCGCCTGTATTTTGCCTGGTAAACATAAGGCTGAATGATGGGAACATTGGCTGAATGATAGAAACATTTGGCTGACTAATAAAAGTATTAGGCTCGATAATGAAAAGATTAAGCTTAATGAAGGAGAAAATTAGTTTGAAAACATTCAGAACGAAAAAAAAACATTATTACGATTGATGAAAATATTCTGAATGATCGAAGCATTGGACTGGTTAAGGCACCCAGTTTTTGCGTGCGCTTTCATGATGAGTTGTTTTGTATTACGATACTCGCAACTTTTACAAGTACTTACTTTAAATAGCATACTTTTAATCTATGTAAACTTTAGGAAAAGAGCAAACTTTATGAACTAAGTCAATTTTAAAGGCATATTTGATTTCAAATTTGAAGAGATGAATTTGCATTTACTCTCAGTCATACTCTGACTTTTCGCAGTCATTTGACTGTGGCAATTATTATATGCCAAACTGCCTCGTCTCACGGATATTTTTACTTAACTTTAGTCAAAAAATATGACTAAATAGGAGAACTTTTTAGACATTAAAAACTTCACCGATAAATATAATTTTAGTTCGAATTAAATATCTGGGAAATAGTCCCTTGAATTTTGCTTTTAATTTTAAAACTAAAATTATGCCATAAACCCAAGAAGCATGGCATGATTCAGAGTGATTCAGCATGGGCAGAGTTATTCGGAGTCAGGATTTGGTCTCCTTCTATCCTGCAGATTCATAGTCAGTGTGTAGTTTCTTTTCAATCTACTTATCTAACCTGCACTCTGTTTACATGCAAGTACATAGCTTCTGTGACCGCCGTAGACAAGAAAGCAATAACACCGGATGGCTTGTAAAAAAATCTCGAGTGTCGGATTTGTGCTGAGAAAAACAAGCTCCTGAAAGAGTTCCGTGCTTTCTACACCAAAGGCGGAATAGAATTTCTAAAGACGTGTTCCTCATTCATAGCGTTTGTATTCCAATATAATTTGACTACTTATCGGTTATAATGCAGAATGCACTTTTCTAATTTTATTGACATACTCAAAAATTTATTTTTGGAAAGGAGGGCTGTACTATCCCTGTTTCATCGGTTCTTATTTTTTAGCAGGCATCAAGAGTCTGTGCAGCGTTCATATTTTACTTGAAAATTATACCAGTATGATTCACAGTATCACATGAAATCAGGCGAATCGCAATATGATTTTTTTACATCCACGAATGCTTAGGTAACATTTAAATCAATTAATTTATGTAACCCAATTTGCCTGTAGCAAATTTCAAACCTGAAACTAAAAAAACACATCCTGAAACTTGAATAGATTCATGAATAGATTCTGACTTGAATAGATTCAGACATAAAAAATACAGAAAGTCACGTAATTGACATTCCCAAACAGATTATCTTGAATATTTATACATATACAACCATCTGTTCTTGAAACCAACTTCGCTGTCCTAGTGCCTCGTGTCTAAAGAATGTCGTCAAGAAAGACATTTTAAGTAAACCAGAATTGTGGGTCAGACGCTAGGAGGGTATGTTAGACAACATATGTTGCCTACATTTTTTAATAATAAAATTTTCCATCCTCATGCCCAATAAGTTTTTTCTTTAGTTCGTACAAAAAGCGTTCCATTATGAGCAAGATATTCCAAAGCCTATTAATTGTTTGTCTTTTGATGCTCATTAAACTTCCCTTATTCGCTTGACTTCGTGGTCTGCTGCTGCCTAAACTTTTCAATTTTTTCCACGTAAATGCCTCAATGAAATTTTTAATTTAAAAAAATTAGAATTGTTTGTAAAAATCCCTTAGTACACACATTTCACTTGGCCGTGATATCCGACTGAAAGATGTTTCAACTTCTATAAAATAAGTTCTTTCGATCATAAGTATTTTCTGACAATTTTCCTCTTATGAATTTTAATTATGAATTCAAGTGCGTGAGGTTATATCAAAGCTAACTATTCTATCGCAAAGCTCAAATTAGTTTAGTTATATAATCAAATATTATTAGTAGTCACTTATTAATAATTTCTAGCTTTTATTTTACAATATAGTTCACTACAAACAAATAGGGAAATAATAATTAAATGCAAACATACATATAGTTATTATTTTTTCTTGTTTTCAGTTTATAGGTGTGTAAATTTATTAACTTGTCATGATTCCGATAAATACGTAATTCACGCGATAAAAAGTTAAAAATACAAATTGAAAAGACAGACCAGCCGATATCTTATTAAATGAATGTCTAAATTTTCGAAGCAATGACGTTTTGTAAATTTTTTTTTGTTGTTGCCCAGGATTCCCCAAAATTTTTCAACTTCCATTAGTAAACTTGAACTCTCACACTCAATCTAATAATAGTATCAATAAACAAATATAAAGCTCAGCCTGAAAAAAATAAAACGTGAAGGCTGTCTGACGGTTAAGTAATATACGAGAAACGTACCTTCATGATGGCATACACGTTACGGCACTCGCTAGCAACGAACTGAGCGTAAGGAGGTCGCCTCGAACTGTTATATAGAACCCCTGAGCACTCGCGCCCGTGCGTATCCCAGGGAACACTATACTGACCTGTCCATCTTATAATATAAATGTACACTACTCTTCAAAGATTATTTGAATGATTTTCTAGGAACGAATAATGATGAAATTAATATTTTTTAGCTGTTAAAATGCCTATTCTAACGATGTTTTACCAAAAAATGTCCAAAAGTTCGATATCTAGGCCTGCTTAGAGTACGGCTTCCGGTTCCTCGACGCATGAAAGTTTCCTCAGCCTACGTACATCATAAAAGTTTGAATCTAAGGTGAGCATCAGTACAACGGTTATCATCTAAAAGGCCTAGATTTAATTTTTTTTCGAAATAGCTACACTTTTTATTAGTAATGTAATAATCTCATGGACCTGTTTATCTATCATAAAATTTTAATGCGACAAGGTGAACAATTTGTTTAATATTAGTCTCCTCGTCAGTGAAATTTTGAAAATCCATTTCGGATACCTGGCATGAATCGCCTGATCGCGCTCACTTTGTCTATACATTTACAGATATCGAATTTTTCTCATCAATCTTCTACCAACCAAATGCTCGCTACAGAAGTTTCTATATTAGGAATTTATTTCCTAAATCGTGATGTTAAATATTTTCGCATTTCATTCCGGTTAGTTCTCAGCATTCATCATATTTACCTGTCCACATCAAGACAACGCCGCATGACTAAAAAATGTATAAAAAAATTAGCCTAAAATCCATACTAACTCAATCATTTTGAGCTAGGGCTTCATTTCATTTTCATATTTTACCTTAGTACGATACTTCCTGGACGATATTGGCTTAAAACGTACAAGAGGCCGGGAAGTGCAATGGTATGAGATGGTACAAGGATCATGCCCTACACTGAGCAACTATAAAAACTCGAGAATAATTGGAACGAGGAAAGTGTTCAACCCTTGAGCGAGGATTTGTGAACTAGAACGCTATACCGTATATATGTATATATACATTTTGATCTCATGTTTATTGTGAAATGATCGGAGGAAAGTGATTAAATTTTAGACATATGTAACGTTCAGAATATTTTAACGCATCTAATACTTTTTCTCGGCTCATAGATCGAATTTGTTCATAGTACAGAGTTCGAAAAATTTAGAACCATACAAATTTTTTATATTTAAATTTTTTAGAATTTAGCTCCAATTGAATGAGAATCAAAACAACCTGAATAAAAAGTAGAAGTTCACCTGTACTATCCACATTATTCTGGCAATCTATGATGATTCTAATTTGCTACGTCAAAAAAATATGATATAGTCTGGTATGATCTAACTTTATAAAAATTAAGTTAGCTTAGTAGAAAACAAAATTTTATTTTCTGTGCTTTTGCAAGGCGCCTCGGTTACAATGTTCCAGACAATTTTTTTAACGAAGTCTTTCTTTTTAAGCAGATATTGATAGTGTGCAGTTAATTCTTGTGGACGGATGACGCAAGAGAGGGTTGCTGTAGGGAAGATTTCAGGAAATAGAAATTCTTCAATACATAAAGCTATTTCTTACTCATCTTTCAGATTTGCTTAAAATTTTATTCAATATTATATAGGATATAACACCACACAACTTGAACTAACATTCCTCTCAGAAAGCATCGCATGCAACCCTCTCGCACTCTGTAGAGAAAGAAATTTCAACGTCGATGGGATTCGATTGCGGCGAGTGTTGTCTATTTCTCACATGCAGCGACTATTTTTTATACTTCTATAATGAAGTCTTTCAACTTTAGTGCCTCTTTCAGTGCACTAGAAAATAATCTGATACTCAAGGTAGGCTCAGTTTACCACTGACATTGCCTGGCGTCCGTCTATTTGCATATGAGAACAATAATTGTGGAACGCAGCCGAGACTCCAATGGGACTATAACATCGTCGTTATGCTGTACTACTTCTAAAGAACAACTTTCAATTCTATTTAATGGTAATGAGCTTATATATTTTGCAAGATAATCAATTTTTTCGAGTGCACTCCATGAAATATGGTAAAGTGCTAAATATAATAATATATCTGCGATCACCTATTGAAATTATTCATTCAAATAATGATAGATTGCAATAACTAAAATGACGAAATCTTAGCGTATTTTTCAAATCTAACACCGACTAACAACCTAACGACAGGTTTAGTGGAAATCATCATTCAAATCAAATGCAAAGGAAACATTTTTTATCGTTGGCCGTGATTTTTCCAGTTGCCGACGTTTATCAATCGTCCATAATGCAACTCATATTCAGAATATCAAATTCAATCTGTATCGTGAGTTAAATTTTGAAATTAAAATAAAATTCACTATAATCAAGATCAACCAGAATTCTAATAATTCAGAAGCTTATTTATAACTGAGAAGCTTATTTATAACAGTCTTCACGCCCATAAAAATTCTTTACTGGGACTATGAACATTCCATAATATTATCAGTTTAAAATATGCAGGAACTATACCAGACATTCCAAACGTGTAAGGTTGGTGCAGAGGTGCAGGCATGTCCGACGCGGCATGTAGGGCGTCATCTCCTGCTTTCCATGTGTCGTAAACAAGATACCATCGGAACAGCACTCCTATAACACGGATCTCTCGAGTGCGGACAGCACAAAGAAGAAGAGGACTCTGGCATGGATTTTTAAGATTGATTATATTAAGATATTAATATAACATATATTATTTATAACAATATTAATGTATAATAATATATTATATATGCTGCAGTTATATAAATAAGATATTAATATAACGTCACTGATGCCGTTTCTTAGTACGGTCAAGGAATCGTAACATTAGCAGTCTTAAAAATTTGGATTTTAGCGTCAAACCCATCAACGGCAGAGAATTTTCTACAACACGCTTTCGTTAAGGCGAAATAAGGACTGTGAAATAAGGAGAATAAGATTGACCTTTATGAGTGCTTAGTCATAATTATTAACGTGCATATGAATCCTAAAAAATATCGTTTATTACTCAATCATTCATGATGGGAAATTGGTTGGAATTACGAACCCCATTTAAAAAATGCAGGTTTAAAAAGGAAGAGAATCTCCTGAAAACGGCGATTTCAACGAACAAACTTTGACGTTCCAGGCACAAAAATTTTACATTCTGACTAAACCCGCATTCATATCAAACACCTCCAAAATAAATAGCTTTACTGTCATTAATCCAGCCGTAAATTCGAAACTTTAAAAATCGTGAAAAATGTCAAAGGAAAACTCTTTAAGTAAGATAACTACACAAGATTTGTTGAGGTTTCCTCGAATAAATACATATGTTTACACATGTTGTAAATTGACAATCATTTGCAAATTTGCAGTGCAATGTACAAAATAACGTTTTGGAAACTCGAAAGTGTGATTCACAATCAAAGAAAACGGATATAGTTTTCTGAAGAAATTATCTAGTTGGTAGAACTATGGTGAAATCAAGGATGAATTTAAAAACATATAATTCCGAAAGTATATTTATTAAGTCCCTACTCACTTGCTGCGAATTAAAGCTAATTGGTTTTGCCTTTATTATAATCCAATTCATTGAATTAGACAAGCACATAGCAATTTTAATATATCCCAAATATTAATGGGTAATTTCTACCAAAAATTGTTCAATTATTCATTATGCACTGAGCCTAATATCTAAAATATCTTAAGGCCACGCGTGACAAATATAATTACATCCCATTAATATGCTAACTCTAACTGCCGAAATTAAAAGCAAATGCAATCAAGCAAACTGAAGCGATACTGAGTCAAGCCTATTGCATCAAGATTTTATTCGATACTGAGATATACAGAATTAAATTGATTTAACCATTACACGTTACTGAAATCCTTGTCATGTCGTTGTCCTATTTCATTTATTCAAATTTTCATCAAATTATTAAGTGTTTGTGGTTAAAATAGATTATTTTGTATTTTATTTTGATGGTGACGTCTATTTTTCCATGCCGCTGCTTTATTACATACAATAGCAATAAAACTCCTAAAATAGAGTATCATAGAACAATAACAGAGCTACTTTCATATGTGGAGTTGGGCTGAAAGTGAAAACAGTTGTTCATCATACAATTTTGGT
>NW_025931891.1:0-581 GCF_000764305.2 Hyalella azteca | reverse complement strand
CACAGCTAGTAAAACTAAAAATGTTTGAGATCATCTTCAGAAATGATAGTACTGTATACTTTACCATTATTTTCGTCTACTAGCACAGCGTCAAACCCTTCCATTGAGCATTGTGTCCGAATTTTAGTTACAATTTGATTACCTACATGTATCAAGCCGTTACTCCTAATTTAGTGTTAACAGGCTGTAATGTTGCACTTCTAAATTATTAATTAGGGTTCCGGGTTTCAATTTAAATTTGTTTCTGTTTTTCCTGTTCTTATGTGTACGTTTTTCTAAAACTAGTTTATAGTTTGGAAAAAGCATTTAAAAATTGCAGCACCAGTAACTATGCAGCAAGAACATTTAGATTTCTTCATCCGAAAAATATTATAACTGCAAAAGCATACATAACTAACATTAATAATTTAGAGATTTTATGGATTTATTCCAGGTTGTTTAATCTTATGTGTATCTGACGATTATAATTAATTTTTAAAATTGGTTAATTTTCAAAATTTTGATTGTGATGAAAGTATTCATGGTATATAGGTAGGTCCGATGATGACCAATATTTATGGTCAATGGAAATTCTACTTTTC
>NW_025931890.1:3409-18971 GCF_000764305.2 Hyalella azteca | reverse complement strand
TCGCTACCAATTGAGGTTGTGTCCGTAGATAACCAATTGGTTGATAAGGTGAGAGACCTGGCCTTTTTAAAACTAATTTTGAAGTATACTGAACTCAAAATCAATATAAAGAAGGAATGAATTCTAAGTCAGGAAATATTCAAGTAAGATATTAACTTCTGCAGCGCAACTTTGAAATATCAGCTGGGATGTTTCGAGTTGCAATTCCGGCGTTGACGGCAGCGCTGCTGACGCTGGAGGCAGTGAACGCCGCGCTGCCAGAGGCCTACTTGATACAAACCTACGCGGGCAAGACGTCGGTGGTGGTCCGCGACGTACAGATCGCGGACGACGATTCGTACTTCCTTGTGCATACACTCTCAATGTGTGAGTATTTTCTCAACAGCTTCTACTTGATAACTAAAATTTAATTAAACTAAAGCAATATCGCGAGATATGATAATGGCTGCATTGTGAGTGGCTAAACGATAGACGATGTTCAAATAATTCGATTTTCTAGCTAGGTGCGAATAAGCTAATTCAGGAGGACGATTTATATTAATCAGATTGTTAGTAGCAAGAAAATATAATTTCATTTCATAACAATTATTGATAAGTCACTAAGAATTTTAGAGAGTAGTCTCTTAAAAGACAACGGACGGTATTTCTGATTTGAAAATAGATCAAAGAAAGGTATCCTCTGTTGAGGGCAAGGCAAACGTTCTTAAATCAGTTTTTTTAGTATCGTATTCGCTGAAGAGGACTTGAACATGTAACCGGAAACACCGCCGTGAAGTTGAAATAATTACGGTAGCGTGCCGACTTGGTTTAGACTTTAGGTAGCGTGCCGACTTGGTCCGGCTCTAAATTCCATTGCGTTGCAGAGAAGAGGAATGAACACAAGAAACTTTTCGTAGTATACAGGTAATCTTCAGGCAAATTACAAGGTTGTTCATACGAGGGCGCACAATTTATTATTCGTTCTAGTCCAAAAGTTCACAGAAAAAGGATTCACACTTCAGGAGTACAAACAGCCTAAAAACCACACAGTATTAGCCCAAATACACAGCTGAGAGTAACAGAACGGACAGCAAATGGTACGAGAACTAGCCGCACTGAGAATCCAACAACCAGCCGCAGAGACTAGGGTTCTAGCCCTAATGCACCACCAGATGTGGGCAGTAGCGCTCTACATGTAGCGGCCGCTACATTTTCAGTAACGGTAGCGGTGCTACATTTAAGCAATTTTAACGGTAGCGGTAGCGCCCGCTAAAGATTTAAGTAGCGATACGACGTTTTGCCGCTACAGCGCAACCGCTACATTTATATATAAAGCCTTTAGATTATACTTAATAGTATTATATATTATTTAATAACCAGCATGAAACATACATAATATAAATTACAGAGTAAAACTGTACGAAAGATTTCGGTGTAATGTTGTCAACCTCAGCCTGTTACTAGTGTCAACATGTTAGTTGTTACTTGTTAAGTCTTTACCAGTTACCACTCGTTCTTGTTCCGTGCTAGCTGCCTCCACATGTCCACGACCACATCACGGACATCAGCCACTTAACTTCAGTTCAGGAGAATGCTGATTCGTTCTTTAATGAACTCCAGAAAACACGAAATCACAGTCACGTCAATGAAGGAGATCGACTAGAGAACAATTATTTGGAAAGTCCACTAAGCACCACTTTACCTGCTCCTGAATCATTTCCTTGCAACACGTTCCTTGATATTTTTGTAGAGTACAACACTCCAACCCCTTCTAGTGCTGCTGTGGAGAGGATTTTTTCTTTGGGAAAGGATTTTCTAAAGCCAAAGCGTTCAAGTTTGTCGGATGTTCATTTTGAAATGCTTGTATTTTTAAAATAAAAAGTCTAACTAAATGGAAATATTATTCTGCGTTGTTTGCTTGCGAGTAAATGTTTTTTTTTATATTTCAATTTTTTTACGACTTGCGAGTAAATGTTACAGGTATTGTTATGTTTCAGTTTGCTTGCAGGTAAATGTTATAGGTATTTTTAAATTTCACTTTGCTTGCGATAACTAATCACAAGTTAATAGTCGAATAATCCTAAACTAATTCTAAAGAAACCGAACTCTTCCTCGTCCAAGACTACCTAGAGGAATAAACGTGCACCGTCGCGAGGCTAGGAGCAACTCGACCAATCACGTTAAAGCAACAAGATTCAGTCTCGTTCCATAACGCACTAACTAAATCCCAACAACTAAATCCCATGAAAAAATCAAAATAATATCACAGCAAAGGAGATTGAATATCGCTGTCTCAAAAACAAAATACACTCGCATTACTTAGTCTTATTCTAAGGAATATATAACATCAAAACTCTAATCTTATAATGAAATCTGATCTTGCAAGTCCAGCCAATACTACGTTCTCAAAAAAAAGTTCACAGAATACGGGTTCCGTCACAAACAGAATTCCAGCTATTGAGGAGCGCCCAGTTGGCTCTATATTGATAAGTTTTGAAATACAAGAAAGAGTTTTCAAGCGCCTGATCGCCCAACAAGTCATGAGGACCGGACGGCTTCCACCCCAGATTACTCAAAGAGTTAGCAACTGTCCTAGCCGCCCTTTGACGTCATTTTTTCGAAAAATTTTAATCGAAGGGATTTTGCCGGCTGACTAGAAAGAAGCTCAAATGACACCATTACTCAAAAAAGGTGACAAAAGCTGCCCGGGCAACTATCGCCCTGTCAGTTTGACAAGTGTCGTTTGCAAGGTAATGGAATCTGTTGTGAAGGATCGATTGATCGATCATTTGACTATTAATAATCTCCTATCAGACTGTTAATATGGCTTTATTGCCAGGAGATCCTGCACCACTAACCTCTTGTCTACTCTGAATAAATTGACCCGCCTGCTGGACGAAAGGAAGCCAGTAGATGTAGTTTACCTCCATTTTGCCAAGGCATTTGACAGTGTCCCACACGAGTGGCTGTTGAGTAAATTGAAGTCTTTGGGAATTGAGAGTAATGTACTCAAATGGATCAGAGATTTTCTAGTAGGGAGACGACAACGTGTCAGTATTAATGGGTCAGTATCAGACTGGGCTTCAGTGCGCAGCGGCGTGCCACAACGAAGCGTTCTCGAGCCTGTTTTATTCGTTGCGTTTATAAAAGATCTGCCAGAAGCTGTGTCTAGCGTGTGCTCGATATATGCTGACGACACAAAAGTTACAGGACAACGTGAGGAATACGTCGCAAAAAGTAATTTGCAAGGTGATCTTGACAGTTTGGTTGACTGGGCTGATAAGTGGCAGCTGCGGTTTAATGCTGACAAATGTAAAGTAATCCATCATGGCAAAAATATTTAACAGCAAGATTACAGTATGAGAAGACATGGTTGCAACGACAGAGTGATGATGTCGAAATCGACAATGGAAAGAGATTTAGGAGTTAATGTCGACAATGTATTGACATTTTCTAAGCATATTGAAGCTCAAGTTAATAAAGCCAATCAACGACTTAGACTGATCAGACGCTCTTACGAGTACATAGATGCAGATGCGATGAAGCGGTTGTTTGTCGCCGTCGTGCGTCTGAACCCTAGAGTTTGGAAACGTAGTATGGTCACCAAAACAAGAAAAGGACAAAAATTTAGTCGAAAGTGTTCAAAGACGTGCAACAAGGATAATTCCGGGATTAAAAGGCAAGCCTTATGAAGAAAGATTATGAAACTTTCAAGCCTCCGTTATCGACGTGTGCGTGGTACCTCATTGAAGTATACAAGTATACCCACGGTTTATACAAGGTCCCAGAAGGATTAGGGGACTTTGAAACAAGAACCTACACCAGGGTCCACGGCTATAAACTAAAAAAAAACTGCTTTGCAACACGTCCATGCGACAACATTTCTTCTCACTTCGAGTCACCGACATGTGGAACAACCTCCCTGATAGCCTCGTTGACGCTCCGAGTATGAACGCCTTCAAGAACAGTTTAGACGAATGCTATGCAGTAGCATATGTTCAGTCTTGAAATGCCTAGCACCTTACTAGCTTTGCAATAAGTCCAGCAGCTATCTCAATCAATTCGTCAGTTGTGGAAAGTTCGGGTTCATGAGGCCGGATCCCTTGTGGAATCAAGTCACGAAAGTAGAAGAATCGGCAACAGGCCACTGGCCTATTTCTTCGGTGCCGACAATTCTATTTTATTCTATTCTATTCCAAAACTGCTTATCAGTTTTATTAGGTGCGAAAATGACTGCGGAAACTATCACAAATATTGTTTTTCAAGAACTGATCTACAGTTTGCAACGACCACTGTTCGTTGCAAACTATACTTTGACAAAATTTAGATTTGGGTCCGTTTCTGAAATAGGTAACGCTATATACAACTCGGGAAATCAGTCTCTTTATGTCCAAATTTGTTCATCTTTTCGATCTAAAGTCAAAGACCAGCAAGAGTTTGATCCCAACTTTGAAGGTCAGAGCGGCTGGTCCCATTACCCATGCAGCTCAAAGCCGAGTCAGACAATTTGATAGATAAAAAAAAATCATTTCGTTTCCCGCAGTGTGATGAATATATAGAGGCTCATTAAAAATATACGTTACCTACTCTGTTTCTGGTTGATCATGAGGAGTTTTATGAAACTACCGATATAATTCAATTTTTTTCGTGAGTACGAAGAGCAAATTTCCCTCCCTCAGGCCAGTGTCGCGGGCGATGCTTCGTCGACGGGCGTTGCATCGCGCACTCCTACAACGCGAGCGGCGCGTGCGCTCTCAGCGACAAGCTCGGCAAGACGACGCAGTCCAGCGGCGCTACTTACCAGTACTCGGGTAAACTCACGTTAAGCTTTTTTTTTTTAATTAATTAACGGAAAAATTTCATTTTAACAGCTACCCTCATCTAAACCATTTAGTTTTGCGTAGATACCAAATTTAATGTAAGTTTTTTTTGTTAAGTTTGAGGTTTTAGTTGTTGTTGTTGATGATGCTAGGAAATAACTTTTATCATAAAAGCGGTTTCATTACAATATATTCGACTGTAACGTATTCGATATTACTATCGCTCTTATCATCTCGCTATTGAAAAATTTACTCATTTATACGTCCTTTTAAAAAAACATTTCTGTTTCATAGCAATTTTTCCAAAATCATTTACAAAAAACGGTTACATAAAAGGTCACTAAGGATTTTTCAATTCTCATAAAAGTAGTTATATTATTTAGTGGTTAATGGAATTCAGTTCTTTATAAATTGTATTCGAACCTGGAAGCTGCAATACGTCGAGCACATCCACACAAAACCATTATACTCAAACTTACCCTGATAAGTTCCAATCTCTTCACCCTCTAAAATATTGTGCGTGACTGGCCTTACAAATGGGCAGAGTGGTCGAGTGTTTACAGTTCAGAGTACCAGGATTGGCGCAGAGTGGCGCGGGTTCGATCCCAGCTCTATGCGATGTTAATGTTCTGCGATGTTAAGAATCGGCGACAGGCCTACGGCATAATAAACGCTAAAACCGCTATTATTACATATTTTTTGAGCTGGCGCAAAGTTAAGTTCAACTTCTGGACGTAACTTTGCGCCGAAACGTTTTGCTAATACCACCGTTTCGAGCTAAGTCTATTTATCAGTACTTGCGCACTACGTAAGCCACAAATTGTACTTAGCCATAATATGCAAATCCGGCCACAGCAGGTCGTAGCTTTCGAAATGTGAGGATTCTTAGCAAAATCGAGATGCGCGCTTATAGTGCCCATCAGGGGCCGTATTATCAAAACTTCGACTTCGAGTGGCGTTGCTATGACAACGTAATACTAGCGGTGGTATTATAAAAACATTTGCGCGAGAAAAATTTGCGCGGGAAAAAAATTTAGGCTTTTAGCTATATAATGCCCATCAGGGGCCGTATTATCAAAACTTCGTAAGTACGCAAAATCGACTTCGAGTGGCGTTGCTATGACAACGTAATACTAGCGGTGGTATTATAAAAACATTTGCGCGGGAAAAAAATTTAGGCTTTTAGCTATGAGCTATGATCTCGTGTACGAAAGTTTTGATAATGCCAAAATTAGGGTGTATTTACGTACCACAGAACTTTTTTGTCGTAAGTACAAAAAGTTACGAAGTTTTGATAATCCGGCCTCTGGAAAGTAACTTATACCAATGCCAAAGATTGCAGAATCACATAAAAAGCGCCATTCAGAAGATTGACAAAAAAAGGGACATTAGACTAGCTCAGGACATGTGGGTAGCCAACGATGCTAATGCACTCAAATGTATATTAAACCTAACCCCTAACCAGAGAAAGTTCCACCAGCGATGCAACTCCGGTTTCTTTGGTACGAATATTTTTCATTTCAGAAAATTTCGTAAAACAAGCAGATGGTCTTTTCTACAACGAATACGTACTCAGCACTACGTACATCGCCTGCGCAGCGCGCTGCTCTCACCCCGGCATGAGGATCCCGGTCGTCAAAACCAAAGCATCGTTCAATTTCATCAAAGCCAGTGAGAATGAATGCCTATCCTGCATGTAACTCAATTATTATCGCCCGGCTGAAGTTTTAAGCTTAAAGTCAGATTTTAGACGACGCATTCCACCATACATGATGCTATTTATTCTATAATATATCTGTTCAAATCGCTGCATCTGGTTGCAATCTAATTTTAACCTCGTTTTTCAGCTTTTCAAATTAGATTCTTTTTCTGAATTGCAGCTAATAGTGTAAGGGATTGGATAGGTTTTATATTTGTAATTTTGTATTAGAGAGAGCTTTACGTGACCTTGGCCGAATTACGGAAGCTAGTTTAGTCTTGTGGTTGCCGTCGATGTGTAAGGTACGTTTCGTGTAAATAGGAACAGTGGAAACAGTGGTTGTATGGTTTCCTAGCGTTTTTCATGCGTGCAATTTGTGTAAATATTTGAGTCATTTTTAATAGTTATATTTTGTCCTTCTGATTATGATCAATATTTATGTTCATGTCGATTCTTTGTTAGATATTTATTCTTGTTTGTTTATTCATTTTCAGGATTTTCAGTAATAGTCTCGATTCAAGAAACAATCTCAGTAATAGTCTCGATTCAAGAAACCATCTCGGTAATAGTCTCAGTAACAGTTCCATTTCAAGTCGTTAGTTCTTGGTGTTCATATTTGTCAATAAAGATTATTAAGAAACCTTGTTCTCACTGTGGCCAATATATGGACCTATACGATCACTTGGCTGAATAATACAGGGACGAAGATGGCTTTATTTTTCTTTTGTTGGAGTGCGTCCCTAGCAATAGTGTAGAGTATGAACGATTGAGTAAACGAATAATTTATTACCCTTGACTAATGCACTTACATGTATATGAATTCATATTCAAAGCTACAATTTACGCTAAACTCGTCTTCTCATCTCAGACATTTTCTCTCCATGCAGTAGTATACATACGAATCGTTATTAAAGTATCATAATGGTAGAGAGCTAAGATTAGCAAGATTGAAGGAGGAAGAGCGGGTTTGAGCCTCAGCTAGCCGTGAAATTTTGTGATTATTGGAATCAGCCACTGGTCATTTGCGGCCTTATTATTACAATACTTCTCTTTAACTTCACTTCTTATTTGTTTGTCTGCTACAAATCTTTTAACCGATATTTAACACACTTCTCCTGTCCAAGCAATCTGAAATTTCGCACACTTGTGTAAAGTCAGAGACGATTCTTAAATCAATTGACAAAATAAATAAATAAATAAAAGTTTTTAAACAATTTTTGATAGTAAAAAAATGTTTAAAATGATTTTTTTTTATTTAAAAAATTATAGATTCATGGTACATGTGTAATATCGGAGACACAGGCCACTTTAGAAGTGTTGTCTTTAAAAAATAAGTTTGTAAACGCATATTTTTTCCATTCTAATCACACAATATAACATCATTATGATGTAACACTTAAATCATGGAATAACTCGGGACATGACCTTCACTCTTTATCGCACGATCAGCTTGGCACTTTCATACAAACCTTTTTATCCAATGATTTAATTCTATCCGTCTTAAATTAATATTTTTTCTAACCCAGGGGACACGTTCGTAGGCCTGCATAAGGACAGCAACGGCACCTTCCGTTGGTCGGACGGCAGCGTGCTGGACCAGACGATCTACGACATCACGAGTCCGCCCGTGCAGGACCAAAAAACGCCCGTTTTCGTTACTTACCAAGGAAACTTTGACGACACGCATGACACCAATTTTTTCTCTTGCATATGCCAAGGTGCCTTCATCAACGTTAATTAAGGCCGGACCTTAGTCCTCTTCGCCTCGGATGCAAATGAAAACGAACTTGAAATCTCCACAAATAATTTGACGGCAAACCTAACACGCTTGTCTTTCGAGATAGATATTCACCAACTAGAGTCTGATCTTTGATAAATTCTATCGTAGCTCGGTCGGTTGACTATGAAAAAGCTGCTTCTGCGATGAAGATACATAAAGAATTCAATTGAGAATGAATCTGTGGCTTGTGCGGCCTCTGCAAATTACAGCTCTCTGATTGGTACACTGAACTCAAATCTTCGTTACATATTGTCTATGTTGCTGTTCAATGGTAACGGAAATATCCCAAGTCTAGAAGATATAATAATTTCATTCTTCCCTCTGCTTGGTACAGTCATCAACTAAATACTTGATAGCCTATTCTAATACAAAGCGATCTATTCTAATGCTCAGCAAAGGGATGGAAGGGTGCGTATAAAATAAAATTTAGAAAAAAATCCATCATCGAAAGTAGGGTTGCCATCATTGCTTGCATCCGAGACAATTAGGACTGAATCCTTCTTATAGATCATTTTCCCTTTCTTTGGTTATGAGTGTTTTAATTTTCAAAATGTGTTATGATAAATCACCAAATTTTACTCGCAATGAACAATAAAATATAAAAAAACACCTTATAACCAGCAACCTTCAATTAATCTTTATGTCGATTGTTTTACTGAGTTTCACTCCAAAAAAATCATGAGTATTTAGCAATGTAAGCCCGCAATGAAAATCGCATTATACCGAGTAAACGACAAACATTTATAGCTGATGCTAGGAAATAACATTTATCATGGAAGCGGTTTCATTACAAAATTAAATTTGACTGTAATGTATCCAATATTACAATCGCTGTTATCTCGCCATTGAAAAATTTACTCATTTATACGCTCCTTTGATATTGATCTCTTGACCGCTCGAGACCTCAGGTCAACCAAACAAAATTTGTAGAAATTGACCACCGAATAACAATTGATCAATGTTATCCAGCAGGCAGATCCGACCAACGGATTTTACGCTGAACTTTCAAATAGTCCCGACCGTGCTAAAAAATCGTCTTTACAAATACGAACTGGTGTAGATTTTATTACTAATTGTGGAAAGATATCTGTGCATGACTATTTCACCATTCACGTGTGATAGTAATTTCATACTTCCAGATGGATGAAGGGTTAATTTTCTCACTAATCTCTATAGATGTCACCAAGAGTACTTGTTCCTTATATTTTCCATCGAATGTTTGCACATCAAATTATTTTACTTATCAAGGTTTTGAAAAAATCAATCATTATCATTACAACACTTCTCTTTAACTTCACTTCTTGTGACGTCGCTCGTCACTCGTCAGATTTAACGCACTAAGTTTTCCTATCCTCGTCTATTCTTTCTTGAAATCTTCACTCATCTCGGCGTTCACTCCACAAGTGCGTGGAAAATATCGCAAAGATCAACAAAATTGCCACCATATGAACGCAGCGAGCCCTCAAACGGTTCCCGCCGCAATCCCGCGTCCCCAGCAGCGTCAGTGCGTGTCCCGAGCTCGAGCGAGTAGTGTGTTGTTCCACGAGCCCTCCCGGTGTTACCTTATTTTATGATGTTTTAGCTTATTAAGCATATTGTATCCATGTATTCCTCTATTGCCTTCACTGTGTATGATTCCAGAATTGTGATTCTAAATTCATGTTATTGAGTGCATATTAAAGTTGTCACTGCGAGTAATGCCACGCCGATATATTGGCGGCCATGATCACGAACACCAGCTCATAGGCTCTTGACTATATCATAGTTGATATCTATTTTCTAGTATGAATTCGTCTAGGAGTAATTATTTTGAAAGGATTAATTGTCGCATAACTGGATATACTGATTTGATATTTTCTAGGTCATTTGCCTCACCATTGCCGTTATAATCATTCGATTGTGTAAGAGAGACGCCGTTCCGTTTTCTTCGACTCAGTCATAAAGAAAATTTTCGCGGGAGACTACTTTGTTCCCCGCGTCGCCTACACGGCATCCCTGCCGACTTGTGATTCATTTCATCTCTTTTAATTTAAAGCATTTTAGGTAATTTTAAGATATTGTCCTCTAAAGTTTATCTCCAATCTCATTATTCCAGGTATCGTAATTAGACTCGAAGCCCAACCGCCGCCGTTGGCACTAGATCAGTAAACAAGCCCAACCCCGCGTTGGCACTATTATCGGAATGGCGGAATCGAATCCCAACCTAGCGTTGACGCTATAACTGTAACTGAAGCCCAACTCAGCGTTGGCAAATTTAAGCATAAGAAATTAAACGTCAACATTAGGTATATCTGGCCTAGCTCATTGAAGCTCGGAAATCTTAAACGTAATTATCGTCAACTTTGTCGTCTCTTCTTCTCGCCTGCCAAAACCACCTCGTGTGAGTAACAAATGAAATATCGCGGCCATGCCGACATAAACAATTCCTGTAATGTCAGCTGTAATTTTGTTATCGAGAAGTCAAATAAGAGCGTTCATCTATTCTATAACGTTTAGTACTAAACAATATCTAAAGTCTAAACAATGTGAGTCTACTTCCTGCTTAGTTTAAGTTTCATGTATGTCTATCTCGACCTATTAACTAATATTAAATCTTATTTTCAGCATACGTCACTCAAGTATATGAAATAAACGGGAGAAAACCAACTTCGATTTTCCCTGCCCAGTTGAGCCCGCACAAGTTTGTGTCACTTCTTGTTGTTTGTTTGTTTGTCTGCTACCATTCTTATAATCGATATTTAACAAAATACTACCTCTCCAATCAATCTGAAATTTTGCACACTTGCGTAAAATTGGATACAATGCATGAATCAATTGACAGAATAAATATTTTTAACAATTTAAAATTTATTTTTGGTATTAAAAAAATTGAAAAAATTATTTTTTCTGCCATAAATGTTTTAATCGATATTTAACACACGTCTACCTGTCCAATCGATCTGAAATTTTGCACACTTTCGTATTCTATAATCGGAGACAATTCATTAATCAATTGACAGAATAAATCATTTTGAAAATTAATTTTTTTACATATTATATAAATGTAAAAATTATTTTTTTAATATTTGAAGATAAAATTAGAAATTCATAGTAAATGTGTAACATTGGAGACACTGGATTCTTTATAGGTACACTTCAGTAGGTACACCTCAGCAGTAAGGTACACCTCAGCAATTCAATCATCCAATATTTCAACGGAATATGGCCACTCGAATTTCTATGTCCACTTGGAGTTATGTTTAGAATACGAGTGAATTTAAAAATACAATGTATCATTAAAATGTACGGGTTTCTCCATTGCAGGAGCAATATGATCAATAAGCTTTCAACCAGGGCTACAAAAGTGTTCGAGTCAGGCATGCATCAAGAGCTTTCTGCCTCGTTCTCACACTGCCGGTTGAAGGGCCGGAAGACACCCGGAATGGATTCCGGGGGTACCGGTTATCAAACTGGAGATCCGGGAAATGAGATCCGGAAGTTCCTAGAGTTCCTGGAGGGTGTGGCCATAATCCGGCTTTGTCGAAAAAATTATTCAACATGTTTAATAATTTTGCCGGTACGCCAGGAACCATAAAAATCCGGGACCCAACCTGCTCTTCCGATGCTATGTGAGAACTCAACCGGCACTGTCTCTTATACACATCTAGATGTGTATAAGAGACAGCCGCATAACTATGCTGGTGCAGGCCTCCAATGTCGCTCGGGTGATGGTCTCATTGTGGGCTTCCCGCATGTGGTTCTTGGGTCCTCCAGATTGTAGATGGCATGTGAGTCGGCGGCTTAAGGTCTGTCTCTTATACACATCTAGATGTGTATAAGAGACAGCATCCAGTGAAGCTAGCAGGCCAGAAGGGTGCGAGGCATGAAGAATTTCCAAGAAGTCATTTCTAGATTTCAGAGAGTATTTCTTAGGGATATATGGTTTAATTATAGCGTCCAGTTCTTTAGAAGTCTTGTATACTGGAGAAGTAACTTGCGAAATTATTGGCCTTAGCTGGTTGTCTTCTTTGTGAGTTTTGACGTTTCCATAGAGGTAGCCTGGAGAATAGCTCCCAACAATCGGGGTAAGTTTTCTAGATCTAATTGCAATACATCACGAAACTTACGAGTGTAACATAATTTCCATTGCCTTCCCAATTTCAAAATATTTAATTCTACTTAAAAAGCCTGTAAAATTTTAACTAATGATCATGACATTTTAGTCGTAATACTTATTTTTTTATTATCCTACTTGAGAGATATCAATTTGGTTATAATTAGAGAGATATCGTGTATTTAAAATTTGGCACCATCCTAACCTAAGAAAAATGATGACGCAAATTTAATGTAAAATACATTTAATATTATCGGAAAAACTTAAAAAAATGATTGATGTCATCTCAATGAATACAAAATGTTTATTTGTAACCATTGTAACTCGATCATTTATATTTGTTTACTGGTGACAATCAAGATGAATTTCGATGCAGCTGGCATAGGCGTGCGCAGTCAGTCCCAAGCTATGAGTTTATAGTACCATTTCTGAAGGCAATAAGATATTACTCAAGTCTGTTATAATACACGGTAACATGTAAGGGAAATTCACCCATTGTCAGATCTTTATTGTGGTCAAAATTATTTCTTGTTATACGGTATAATGTTACCGGTAAAGTTGGCTATTGTATATATTATCTATTTTGGTCTTTTGCTTGATCAAAAGCTGCATTTATCACCAGAGCTATGCGTAGTTATGGAATAGCAACCAAATTCATGGCGACGAATTAGCCTATTTTCAGTAAGCTGTTTACTTAATTTCCGATTTTCAAACTTTATTTCGTCCGTGTATTACACGCTGTGGAACTTCCGGAACAACTGCTTTCGGTTGTGAAACATCGGAAAATTAAGAATACAATCTTAGAATTATAAACCGCGATTCACGGCTCTCAAGCAAACCAATTATTTCTCAAAGTAGTTCATGAAAGAAAACCTATAAATCTAGCCATACACTGCATTAAGATTAAAAAAAACTGTTTTCGATCATTATTTACATTCCGAACTATGACTCGCAAGGAAAAATATGGCAAGATTCTCTTCGAATCTCGTTCAAGTGGAACATTCAACTCGCAACTACAGAACAAGGATAGTACTATAAAGACAACACAGTAAAATTTATGTTAGTAAGTGTATTCAAATGCCTTGACCATTGTTCCATCATTATCATTAATCTATCAAGGTAGCGAAAATTTTCCCTTGTTCAACATCAGTCCCTTATTGGTTTTATTTGCCGTTAATTTATGAGGTTTCACCTAAACCTACCTTCTCCGGTTATTCAACAGGACCTGGACATATATCCTATAGCCTCTGAGCTAAGTATAAATATGAATATTCGATATAATAGCAATTAAGGAATGTAATTTATTACAAAAATATGGTCCATTTGTTGCAATTAATCAGTAATACTTCAATGACCTAAGTTTCACTCACTTAGCAATTCTTAGGTGTTATATGAAAAAAGTAATTGCCGTATATGGAATCTTGTTATTTTTCCCCAGAATCTTTTTTTAAGCTAAATCAGAGATCTTTCATTCGAGTTTCCTTTTTTAAAGAAAATTCACGATTCGATAGGGGCGCAGAGATGGTTTCGTTTATGTAGCCTGCATGATGTGGCCATGATGACGTCATCATCGCTAATATGATTGTGGTTAAGTTAGACTGTTAGCAATTGAAATACGACGAGCCTCGACCAAATAAAAAATGAAAAAAGTTATTAAATGAAAAAAGTATTTGAAAAAAAAATATCGAAAATATCCGCATCTATATTTTATATATACATATATGGATGGATAAGTACCATAAACCGCTCGAAATAAATCGATTTCAAAAACCGCTCTTAAAATCGATCAACTCGCTGTTCCAAAAATCTAGTCACAAATTGGACACGTGGTCGCCACGGTACCGCGTGGCTGCCCTTCAATTTTATTTCCTGTTAACATATTTAAATGAGGAACGTTCCATCTTTATTTGAATCGCACGGCGCATATTTTCTGAGCCTCACAGACACAATAAAAAAATTCTAACCATTATTAAAAATTTTTTTCTGAGCGAGGCGCGTAAAATGAACTGGTGTACTCCATTCGACTATTGTTATAATTACTAAGATATGATATGTACAAATTGAGCGTTTATAATTTGTTTTTCGATGAAAATATATGGACCTATTGCCCAAATATATTTTCACTGAAATAAAAAAAAAGCAGGAAGCAATAAGACGATGAACTCGAAATTCGGTAACAAAGCTATGAAAGAATCTTAATGCGTCATTAATACGAAATAATACTATTTTATCACTATTCTATCTATATTTAATACTGATAAATATTTGAATTAGACGTCGTTAGAGCCTACGACCGATCTGCATGGGGTCATCTTTATGTTCATTGCGCGCATCAACTTATTGACGCTGTAATTCCCGATACTTTCAATATAATGCAACCATTACAAAATATTATGAAACTTTAGGAGTAATTAATTGCGTATCATTCCTCATCCCACGACAAAATCGATTTAAGGCTAATTATTTTTACGTTAAAATTTTCTGTAAATGCGCGAATTAAATTATTTCAATTGAAATTATATTAACAGTTTCCATTTTTTTTCTAGCTAATGAATTAGGAATAGAGGCTCAATCAATTTCATTAGTTGTTTATATTGCAGATTTATTATAAAATTTGTCAACTTGCTGATTCTTCGTTGACACAAAATATAGAGCAATCTCGAGGAAAATTCGTTAACCTACCTAAGTTGTTGTTGAGTTCTGGCAGTGATTGATGTTAAGTTCTGGCAGTGATCGAGGACGCACGTAGTGTTTGCGGGTCCCTACTCTCTCACTTTTTACTATGCCGGTTTGACTTATCTCGGGAATTTTGTACCGAAACGATTTCAGTGAAAGGTTCAATTTTAGTGCAGTTCAATCAAAATTGTGCGAATAGTGAGAAAAACGGCTAGAACAAGTGTTTTATTCCCGACAAATTCTAGTGCATGAAACGAGGGCAAGTTTTTGAAACCCTCGGCGACCGCCTGTAACAGGAGAACAATCGGTGCCTTGACAATGCTCAGGCCTCGCCTTCCTATACCCTCCCCACCCTCTTGGCCCCTACACCTCCCCCTCTCCACCCGCCTTACGCGTTGATACCTTGATTCCCCCACCACACCTCTGTCTTTCCCTCGCCAGCTGCAGCTCAGCTGTTTTTCCAGCCTTAATTTTCGAGGGAACTTTACTATACTCAACTCAACTCAGTCGTATGT
>NW_025931890.1:0-1997 GCF_000764305.2 Hyalella azteca | reverse complement strand
TTTTAACATTAATTTCAATATTATTTTTAATAATAAACTCAATAAGAATTTTAATAATAATTTGAAAAATAATCTCATCATTGATTTAATAATGTCAATATTAATTTTAATAATAATTTAAATAACATTTTTAGTAGTATTTCTTATAATACCCTTTGATAATATTAATAATATATTTAATTTAATAAAATTTCAATTTTATATATTTACTTATATATATTTTAATATTTATTTATCATATTTATATTTAATAATTCAATTTAATAACCTTTTAATAAAAAAAAAACGGGTCATCACATTACTTAATAAATCGTTGCGTTCTATGCTTAGGGTTAGGTGTGACGATAATAATATTCCCTTGACAAGCACTAGCGAATTATGTAGGCAGTCGAAAATTTAAACGTTTACGATATGTTCAGATTTCAGCTTTTAAAGTTCATAAATAGAGCACTTTACCATGCACCATGCTGAACGTCTTTTTAAATCTGCTTTCGCCCCTCTTGTTCCCCAACATTCTCACAACACCGGGGGCGATCGATTTAACGTACCACCGGTTCGTTTAGACATTGAAAAAAGCGGTACCGTTTTTAATTGTGTCAAATATTTTAACGAATTGCCAGATGAGTTCACACAAGATTGCTCCACAATTTTTTTTAAAAATACGATACCGCGATTTTATCCTTAACCAGTATTAATTTGACTTCGATTATTATGCAAGTTTTATGCATTTTGGCTAGATGTTTGCAGTTGTACTCTGTTTTATTAAGTGTAATGTGGATATTGCCTCTTTTATGCTGATTTTTCTACTATGACATACGGTTATCAGTTTTTCAAAGCTTTTGTCAACTAATGGTTTTTTGATTATTTTAGAAATTTGTTACTTGTTTGTTCTAATCGTCGTCTTGTTATCATTGGGTCATTGAGTTTTGTACCTATTGTGTTGCCTGCGAAGCTTTTTTAGCTTATAAGGGCATCCACCTGGAAGGCTTGCTATTTTATTTCACGTCTCTTTTATATTTCATTGTAACGTGTGCTCCTGTGTGAATAAAAAAAATAAAAAAATACTTTTAATAACATTTTCAATAATAACTTCAATGATACTTTGAATAATACTTGTAATAATATTTCTTTAATATTTTTATTCATGATATCGCCTTATCTCTTAATGTGAACTTTAAGATTTTTGCCGACGACGCCGTGATTTATCGCTCAAGATTTGCGAGCTTTATCAAATGTTTTACCTTTCTGTTCATTAAGAACGATTTCTATGCATTGTCCCATCAAAACTATCAAGGACTTTAGTTATCTGGGGTGATATAACTTTCAATACAAAAAACGGGTCATCACATTACTTAATAAAGGTCATCACATTACTCAATGCTTAGGGTTAGGTATGATGATAATAAGTCCCTTGACAAGCACTAGCAAATTATGTAGGCAGTCGAAAATTTAAAACTTTACGATATGTTCAGATTTAAACTTTGAAAATTTATGAATATAGCACTTTGCCATGATGAACGTCTTTTTAATTCTGCTTCCGCTCCTCTTGTTCCCCAACATTCTCACAACACCGAGTTCGATTTAATTTATCAGCGGTTCGTTTAGAAATAGGAAGAAGCGATGCCGTTTTTAATTGTGTGAAATATTTTAACAAATAGCCAGATGAGTTTAGGCAAGATTGCTCCAAATGTCTTTGAAAATAAAATTCCGTGATTTTATCATTAACCAGTATTAATTTGATTCGGATTATTACGCAAGTTTTAAGCATTCTGGCATGATAAGCTCATGGCTTCAATTTTTGCAGTCAGCAACTATCACGAACTGAACTATTTGCCCTGGCGCACAATCTACCGTGCTTCTAAAACTGAATCTACTCTGACAGTTAAAACAGCTAATATTGTTATAGTTAATTCTACTGATAGAGATTATCTCTGCGGTCTGAAAACAGATGCACATTTTTAAGTATCGATTCGTTACATTCACAGTTTATACACAGT
>NW_025931889.1:0-3871 GCF_000764305.2 Hyalella azteca | reverse complement strand
CCAGTCATGAAAAGATCCGGTCAAATGACACGAGTTTAGATCTATGAACAAGGCACGAAATGGAAAAGAATCGGCGACAGGCCACATCAGGCCTACACTTCAGAGCCGACATCACTATGTTATGTTATGTTATGTTATGTTAATGCACATTTACAACCGAAAGCTTATTCTAATTAGAGTCCATGTTTAATTTTAGTACCGCATGATATTGGTTGAGAGAAATTAATTATGGAGAAATAACACCTGATGTAATATAAGGAAGCTTTAACTGATATAAGATAAATATTAATGCAGGTAACAGGTGAACGCGGCGTTAAAAGGGATAAATAAATAAAATAATTAACGAAATTTATGAATACCGTTCACATATATTCAATAATAAACTTTCACCACAAGTTTATTAATAACGTCAACATACATTCACCAATAAACTTTAAGTGATCAGCTAGAAGTCGCAAGAAGAAGAACATCGGCCTAAGCCATGCACGAGGGCACGAAGCGCGTTCGCCGAGCAGCGATACGGGCGACGTTCGTCATAAAGATCGAAAAAATATGGAGGCTGAGAAACTGTTTTACGGTAGAAATTAAGAAAGTAGAATTAAGAAAGTAGACTAGCAGTGGACTGCCAGTAGACTGCCAGTAGACTGTCATTTAGGGAAATTTCTCCCTACGCTAGAGGAAAACTTCTTCTAAAAGTCTTTCGCAGTGAAAATTTAAGGATTGAGCTAGTAATGACAAATTACGTTGAAACAGATTTATTGTAGTATCTTCTTATAGCACAGGTATTCATTTTCGGGGACGTAATCCAAAACGAATAAGCAGAGTCCAGTTCAGCTCATTAGGCCGAGACTTGAAGTTTGATGAAGTTATAATGGGCGAAGAAACTTATAAGTTTAAACCACGCTGACTCTAGAACGTCGCTCTGAAGAATTATGAGATTCAATGTAACAATTTTATTTCAAGGTATAGCTCACCTTATTAAATGAAAATAAGTGCACGTGTAGAGTGCTTTTAGATGAGAAGTTTAATAGTAGCAAGCGGTTTGCATTCGTAAGCTTAAACGCTGAAGCATCAATGTATGTAGTCGCAAACCGCAAGAATTAACAATTTTAATGGTCGCCACTGTTCCACAAGTTAATATGCACCACAAAGATTGAACACCTTGGCCTTTCAGTTAAAGGAAAAATCAATGTCAAGTTAGAGATTCAAACGAACCCGCCAAACAAAGTTTAATAGGAATTTAAGGTATTGGTCAACTTGAGTTTCAAGTGTAGCTGATAATTCTTTAAGAGGTAATTGTCACAAAGCCTGACAGGCCTGTGAAAGTGTTCGAAAGGAGGTGACAAAAGCATGCATTCAAAATTAAACAAATAACTCGGCAAGGGTCCTGCACAACAAAATAAAAACCTCAGTAGAAGGCAAGGAAAATATGGCGCAAAACCTAGAACAATGGGAACTGATAGGACGGCGGAAAACTTTATAACAGAAGTTAACATTCAAGGAAGCTTATTTGAGCTCTGCGCCTCTGTCTTACATAGACAAAGTAAGCTGTGCTTCTTAGTAGGAAGTTTTAAGTAGCCAGGTTGGGAAATTTTCCCGAAATTCATAACTTTCTAAATTCAACTCGAAAGTTCTTGCAGACCTTGAAATTTATTCGCTTCAAAGCTGCAAAATGTCCGGGGTCTATTTCTGGGACCCCTGATAGATTAGTAACTGAGAGTCAGGATACTATTAGTTCCAAGTATGACTATGGCAGGATCAGTGAAACGAACGGTTAACACTAGATCTCTTATAATATTGATAAAGTGGCTCGGTGAGTACAGAAGTAAGGGGATTGACAGACAGCACAAGTACGTGCTGGAGGAGCGGCTAGCAAGATGACGGCTAGGCAGTACNAGTTGGGCCAGCTGATGCCCTCAGTTGGGCCAGCTGATGCCTTCAGTTGGGCCAGCTGATGCCCTCAGTTGGGCCAGCTGATGCCCTCAGTTGGGCCAGCTGATGCCCTCAGTTGGGCCAGCTGATGCCTTCAGTTGGGCCAGCTGATGTCCTCAGTTGGGCCAGCTGATGCCCTCAGTTGGGCCAGCTTGCTTCTTGCCGCTGTCGTTGTTGTAGAGACAGACGATCAGTTATTGTGTCCAGGAACATGCCCTGTCGTCTCTTGAAGGCCTCCAGGGTGTCCTCGTCTCTCTTGTATCATTTGGCAATTTGTTAAACAGCAACTTTCGCGCCTCGGAAAGGGATCTTTCTCGAATAAATTTGAATCTGACCGCAGCTCTGCTGTGTAATGGGGATCTAGCACCGCCTCCTTCTGGTGGTATCTTGCCTTTGTCCCTGGTAACAATCTTTACTTCCTTGCTAGTAATAATTTTAATTCGTTGTTAACAATCTCTTCTCCTTTCTAACAATTTTACTTTCTTTCAACAATCTACTTCCTTTTAGCAATTCTACTTTCTTTTAACAATTCTACTTCCTTGTTAAAATTCAAACTATTTCTTCTGCGCAATTGTAATTCCGACTACGCGTAGTAGTTCTCAGAGTTGCGGAGTTGTTGGCATTGTCCCGACAATTTTCTTCGCTGCAATATTGCCGCGTACACTGCAGGTCCTGACGATTATTTATTCTACGAACCTTCAATAATGACCGTGGCGAGCTTTAATAATGTAAAAAACAGTCGGCGGCAAATTCAGTGTCGCAAAAGAGCGATGAAATTTTAAGCTAAACCAAAAGTTTGGTGATGGTTCTGTCATTCATTAGGTCTTAATTAAAAAAACGAATGGTTTTATTGTGTTTGTGTTTTTCTCGCGAATATCGGCCTAATTTCCGAGTTTGAATTGCGTGGCTTAAATGCAAAATATGTTGCCAGGTTCGCATTGAAGTGCCGGGGCCAAGTGCCATTTTTGCCATCAAATCCTACAGGTTTATGGACCGCAGGATTTGTGGCATTAACGCCAACGGAGGCCAGTTGGCCTCAGAGCTGCCAGTTATTGGCATTTCCTATGGCAACGCTGGTGATGTGAATGCCTTAGGGCAACGATGGTGTTGTAGCCAGACTTCACCCTGCAATGATGAGTGTATTAATCCTACAAATGATCATAATTACAGTAATATTTATTTTAAATAAAGTATATTCAGGTATTCATTTACCTATATTCATTCAATTTCATTTATACCATGCAACTATTTATTAATATAATAATATTATGATGAATATAAGTATATTGATCTCAGAATTAGTCTTATGAGCCTATGTTTATACCAGTAATGATTACGCATGGTATATTCATCCCCCAATAATTATAAGTGGAATTACATGTCAGGTTAACTCAGCGTGCACTCGAAGGAATAAATGTGACTGTCCAAAATAGCGATGCCCTTTCTGCCCATGCGTGGGTCATCCTGACCCAGTTTGCGCGTAATGCTGCGGCGTACAATGTTGTTGCTGCCAAACTAAAATGAAACACAGCAACATTTCACCGCCGATGAATTAGAAAAAAGCTGGGCTCGAGTTTCACTTCATGGCAAAGTTATGTTAATTTTTGTCCTTTTTTAACGTTGGAAGTAGGCAAGTTAAAAAATGCTTAGCTCACACACCAGATTTTGAGTTTTGTTCGGGGTTCCTAGCACGAAAATTTGTGACGAATTCCAACTGAAATTTTTGTGCATTTATTCGCATTTATATATATTTAAAAATTTTTTACTTACTATTTTTTTAACTCGAGATATCATATACAGTGGGGGGAAATAAATATTCGTACACTTGAAAATCGTATTTTAATGTATGTAAGTACACAAACTTAAACAGGAAAAGTGATTTAAATTATGTATAGAGACGCATAGTATTCAAAAATACTATCAAAAGAAATTAAATCTC
>NW_025931888.1:0-542 GCF_000764305.2 Hyalella azteca | reverse complement strand
GTTGGGTAATATTCGGGGTAAATGGTTGGTAAACTATAATTTAAGCTGTTTATGGAAAATGGCGCCATGCGCTCGGTCATGTAACTACTCATATGTATAGAGCAGTAGAGTTTAGCATATAGGTACATTTTATCAATTGGGTAATACGTTTAATGTAAGAGCGGCTAAACAGAGCTGCTGAAGGAAGAGCTGAAGTATAAATAAACAGAAAACATGTTATATATTTTTGGGGATTCAGGAAGAGCTGAAGTATAAATATGTGGGACATAAGACGAAGCATATTGCAGAGTGCAGCGATTTCTCATGCGAGAGTGCGAAAAAGTTTTGTGACGTCACTGCCGACATGTGCAACAGCTGAACACAATGCTGTCGTATGATTCAATCTTGCGGTTGCACGAGTTAGAACTATTCTAGATGTTTTAGTTATATCATACGTAAGTTGATCTATCAGACTTGTGCTGATGATGATATGGATGATAATGTTGTAGCTGTTATATCAAATGTGTATTATTTTGATCATATAATGATAGAAAGTCTTAGTA
>NW_025931887.1:0-325 GCF_000764305.2 Hyalella azteca | reverse complement strand
TTCGCGTAGAAAGTTTTTTCAAGGGAAACAACTTATAATTTCAAATGCATCTACTTTGCGTGGTTCAGTAAATAACTTCATGGTAAGCACTGACCAACGATCCTCATATTGGGTGGTGGAAAAAAACGTTTAAAAAGCCCCCATAGAATTAAAAATAAAAGAGATTTAGCAACATCATAGTAGAAGGCGCGGCGGGAACTTTTTTTTAATCAGAACTGCCATAAAACCTTAAAAAAAACAGTTTCTGGACAGAATCGGCAAGGAGGCCGGGCGGTTAAGCATAGCAGAATTGTAGCAGTGAGTTGCGAGTTCGCGACCGCAAAAT
>NW_025931886.1:0-1513 GCF_000764305.2 Hyalella azteca | reverse complement strand
TATAGTGGAGTTACTCGCCAGAATCCATGAACATGAATAGTTTATTTCCACTACCTTCAGCATATGAATGAAATATCCCGCCCCTTGATAATGAATTTCCTGGCTGTTCCCGAGGGGGAAATATTGGTCTGATAAGAGCGAAGGCTTCAATACCACCCAGAAAAATAGATGCGCCACATTGTCCATAAAGTGACACACTCCTTGCACGTAGCAATGATACGCCCTTTTGCCGGACCAAACTGGGAAAGGATGACCTACATAAGGGCAAAAAGTGTATCGCTATTTTGGCGACAAAGTATCACGTATTTCTTTTGGTGAACAATCTCATAACCTAATTCATGTTCTCCAGTTAGGAAAAGAAGAAGAAGAAGGAAACACGAGTGTTATTTGGTCAACTTTGATTATTTTAGCACCTAATCTATTTCATATTTAAAAAAACGAGTTATTATATGAGTTTCCAGTTTGTTGTGAGCCTGGCACTGTAATCCCCTCTGTTGTTGATGTTCAAGTGCATCCCCTCTTTCGTTGATATTTAAGATGAAAACCCTAAATACGATGATGTTAAGAAAGTGCTGTTTAAGCGAAGATTAATTTTCAAAATAAAAATTATGAATTCATGGTGTCTATATATCAGAAGATGCTTAGCTAAATGCACAATAAAATTTAAAAAAATAGGATTTTTCATAAATCAGATTTGCATGGTTCAAGTCAGCCAATTACTTGTTCTTAATTCTGATACAATATTTTAAGTCGAAGATTGTGCCCTCATCGTTGGATTGCAGGCGCCGGCAAGCAATCACGAGGCGCCGCCAGGCAATCAATGAAGCAGGCGGCAGACAAAAGCAGCAATTAATTTACCCGACCTTTAGGTGCGTCACGCTGACCCACTAAAGGCTTCTCACATTAACGATCTGTGTCCATCGCATACAAACTAAAACTGAAATCATGTGATATTTGATAAATTTGGGTCAACAATATCATAAAATAGTTGAGTGAGTGGTGATACACTTGCGAATATTTCATATAATATGAGAACAACAAACTCGAGGTTTGATAAATTAAGTTTTCTGAAGAGTTAAGTTGTTCTCATGTCCATTAGATACTTAAATTAAGGAAGGCGCTATGGGTTCTTTGGTAAACTCGAAAACTCTTAGGTAAACTTAGTTAAATGTTGCTGTATGAGAAAATTTTTCTTGTGGAAACCTGAATCTTTTTTTTTTTTTGTGATGATATCATGAGGTAGAATTGCACTAAATTTTAATCAATGATTTCATGGAATTTTTTCAAATTTCACAACAAAAGTAGAAATTCTTCGATAAATGATGGGTTGGCAAAAACCGTTAGGATTGAATCAATTGAAAAATTATAAGGATTGATCGGATGGACATTTGATCACGATATTCCCACATCATATCAAATGGTTCAACTGTCCCGAGCAGCACCAAGTTTATATACAATATATAATATAGCGGTTTCAGCGTTATTAGGCCGAAGGCCTGTCACCGATTCTTAA
>NW_025931885.1:4104-69296 GCF_000764305.2 Hyalella azteca | reverse complement strand
TATAGAGCGGGGACATATAGAGTGGGGACATATAGAGTGGGGACTTATAAAGTGGGGACTTATAGAGTGGGGACTTATAGAGTGGGGACTTATAGAGTGGGGATTTATAGAGTGGGACTTATAGAGCGGGGACATATATAGAGTGGGGAAATATAGAGCGGGGACATATATAGAGTGTGGACTTATACAGAGGGGACATATAGAGTGGGGACATATAGAGTGGGGACAAATAGAGAGGGGACATATAGAGTGGGAACATATAGAGTGGGGACATATTGAGTGGGGACTTTTAGAGTGGGGACATATATAGTGGGGACTTTTAGAGTGGGGACTTACAGAGTGGGGAAATATAGAGTGGGGATTACCAATCTCGAGCTACGCAGGCTAAAAGTTGTAAACTGCATCTCAGTTATTGTCTTGCTTGTACACTCAGACAAAAGAATGAGTCATAGGTACTGCCCTAACATTGACCCACTTTCCCGCCCCTTGCCCGAGCAGAGAGCGAACGTAGCACTGATACGCCCTTCTGCGGGTCAAACTGCGTTAGGATGATGCACACAAACGAAAAATGCGTTATTATTTTTATTTGGACAAAGTTCCCATTATTTTTCCAAGTGTAATATGCAGGGAATCCTTGCAGCAGCTTACGGATTAAACTCGCCGGGGAAATTAAATTGATATCAATATATAAAAAAATCGTGTTTCAATCAACGGTTCAATCAAAGGTATAAGACAGAGCGCAGCTTTGTATTTTACCTATTTTCAGCGCATTTTCTCATTTATGGAATAAATGCACTATTGTGCTCGTCATGTTCGTCTGTCTGTCTGTCCGTCCGTCCGTCTGTTTGCCTGTCCGTCCGTCTGTCTGTCTGTCCGTCTGTCCGTCCGTCCGTGACTTCACGTTTTCGTCGACGAGAAAATGCGCTCTCTGTCACTCACTGCAGTGTCTCATCATACATCACTCATCATATATCACTCATCATATATCACTCATCATATATCACTCATCATAAATCACTCATAATATATCACTCATCATATCTCACTCGTCATATATCTTACTTTTGCCCAGTCCGCAGATTAGTGAATATATATAAGAGAGTGAATATATTTCTTAAATGAAAATGTTTGTATTTATTTTTATTAAAATCACAAGCGAATTCTCACTTTTCTTCACAAACAGTAAAAGAGGTTAAATGCGAGCAACAAGTGTTTCAATGTATTGGCATGCCCACGAAAATAGACTAGTTTCAAGACGATCAATTACATCTCCTAACAACGGGGAAAGTAATTTACACTGAAAAATTTTTCACGTAAAAACGCAAAATATATTTAATTGTGTACCTTAATAATTTTCAACGTCAAGGCTCACGTTGGAAGAATTTCAGCAGAGGAAAACATTTTCACTTTACTACCGCCATAACAACTTTGCTGGTTTGGTTTGCACTGGAATTTAGTCTTGTCAAGCTACGGCGATTAAATATTATATGAAAAATTCAAGAATTATAGGTACCTGTTGACGCATGTATTGTAATTTTACCTCATGATTGAATTTATCTCTAAAGTTCAACACGTGGAGAGCTGGAAGTAGCTTCGGAAATAAACTGTGGTTCTCGTATCGTCCCCGGACGGACCAGAGCGTCGGGCGCACAACCTCTCACGACAACGGCAGGAGGGCGACTGGGCGAGCCTTGTTTACCTAACCTAACCGGGCCCGGGATTCAGGCTTTAAATTTCGATGCTCATGCAGACTTTGTCGTCAAGAAGTGGAAACCAAACGTCAAGAAGTGGAAATCCTGATGTACAAACTCATTCTTGTGTTGGTGGATGAAGTGCAAAAGACAATAGATACAACAGACGGCGGATGAAGATGCAACCGATGATGGATGAAGATGCAACAGAAGACGGATGAGGATGCAACAGACGATGGATGAAGCTGCAAGAGATGATGGATGAAGCTGCAAGAGATGATGGATGAAGCTGCAAGAGATGGTGGATGGAGTGTAAAAGACAATGGATGAAGATGTAACAGGCGATGGATGAAGATGCAACCGATGATGGATGAAGATGCAGCAGACGATGGATGAAGATGGAACAGACGATGGAGGTGCCACAGACGATTGATGAAGATACAACATTAGACGTAAGAACCTATTCTGTGACGTTTATGTGAATATCTAATATTTTTTTAGTAATATTAATATTACGACTTTGAATGTCAATTATTTCATTTATTAATATTACGACTTTGAATATCACATATTTTAGTTATCAATATTACGACTTTGAATACCAAATATTTTATTTATTAATATAACGACTTTGGATACCAAATATTTTATTTATAAATATTACGACTTTGAATATCAAATATCTTATTTATTAATATTACGACTTTGAATATCAAATATCTTATTTATTAATATTACGACTTTGAATATCAAATATTTCATTCATAAATATTAAGACTCTGAATATCAAATATTTCATTTAATAATATTACGGCTTTGAATTTGAAATATTTTTTATTAATATTAGGACTTTAATTCAAGTCTTCAATACTCTTCTATGTTAATATACAATCACGACGCCAATAACTTCAGTTAAGGGGATAATAACATAATAAAAACGCTGGTATTTTTACTGAAAATACCTTCCTTTTGGTCTATCTAGACCGACGTACGAAAAACTGAATGAAATAACTTTCACGATGAACGTGAGAACAGTTAAATTACACACGTTATTTCCATTAATTTCACATAGAAATTTTCCTAACAATATTCAAAGAATAACACCGCAAAATAGCATTAGCAAGAAATTCGATTTTTCTAATCCAATTTAAATTCTCAACGCAATTTACCCTCACTGTTTTGCCTCTAATTTGGACAATCTTATAGCAGAATTTTATTGAATTACCTTACCGTAAATGGGCTTCATTTTCAGTAACGGTAGAGTAAACGATAAATTTTCAATCAAACACCATGAAAACTCAAAAAAATTGCATCTATCGACAATAGCTTCAAATGTGCCTCAATAACAATAAAGATAGATCGTAAATGATAAAAAAAACTTTAATTAACGCCACTATAGACGATATCCACGAAAACGCCACTGACAAACCAGTTATTATCTATAATGCAGTTAGTGTTTGAAAATTCCACTGGCCGCCACTGATGGCCTAGTGTACATGCACTTTGATGGAGAACGCAACGCAGTGAAAATATTCAATTTTCCTTGGCTTAACAACGAAAAGTTATCAACATACAAGCGTAGGTTTGTTGCATTGTACATAATTACAATTAGTAAAATTACAGTACATAATTACGATTGCAAAAATTACAGTACATAATTACGACTACAGTACAATTACAGTTCATAATTACAATTACAGTTTTTCTTCTGTAATTAACTAAAGTAGAAAAAAATTGAGAAATATGCTATTAAACACAGAGCAAAATAAGCGAGGGGAAACTTTGAATTTGAGATTCTCCTAACAGCATGAAAAAGCATAAGCCATGGTGAATGTATTGACCATGAAAAGCATACGAGACAGTTTGTGCGAACCACGTTTTTTTACAAAAAACGTGAAAGAAGTGTCGTGACATCGACAAAAAAAAAAAGACTATGCAATGAAGAAATAAAAAAATATGTGAAAATTCCTTTCGATCGAATAAAGCAAAGATGCCATAGGAAATATTAGAGAAAAACTATATTCATAACGGCGTCAGGAGGCTCTCCTCAACATCAACATGTCATCGAAATAAAAAAAAATTTGCAGCTTGCATGTACATGATGTACCGCAAAAAACATACTCTCATGTCGGAAGATATTCCAAAATTGTTAGCAAACAAACTGTGGCAACAGGACAGCCACGAGCTATAGATGCATTGCCCATACACAAAACAGAAATTTCGGAAAATAAAATTTAAAATTGAAATCCTCACAGCACAGCGCGCTCGGTCTGCAAACCAATCAAGTTCATAGAAATTAGGCGGGTCGAACGAACGGTGCAACAACCAGGACATGAAGTGCAGCCCCATGACCTGAATGCAACCCCAGGATATGAAGTGCAACGCCAGGATATGAGGTGCAACCCCCCAGCACATGTGGTGACAGCGGGTTCCAGGTCCTCAGCCACAGCGGGTCCCGGGTTCCCAGCGGGTCCCAAGTCTTCAGCTACAGCGGGTCCCGGGTTCCCAGCGGATCTCAGGTTCCCAGCGGGTCCCGGGTCCCCAGCCCCAGCGAGTCCCGGGTCACCAGCCCCAGCGGGTCCACAGCCCCAGCGGGTCCCGGTCAGGGATTGCTGTTGTCGCCAATCCTCGAGGGCCGTCGATCGCTCTTCATTATCGGCCGCTAATTGGCATCTGCTGACCGGCAATCCGCAAGTCCAAAGGCAGTGGAAAATGAAGGAGAATCAGCGGTGGCCGCCTATAGCGCGACCGTAATTAGGGTGATCGACTATAAAGCGACCGTGATCAAGTAAAAAGATGATATTTAGACCGAGAGAGGAGAGTTCTTCGCGCGCCAAAGCTGGAGAGTTCTTCAGTTCAAGCACCAAAGCTGGACGCAGACAAGAGGGTTTGAGTTATCCAAGTGTCGGCAGTGAACCTGCGGCAGGGCAGTGAACCTGCAGCAGGGCAGTGAACCTGCAGCAGGGCAGTGAACCTGCAGCAGTGTATAAGCGATGTCCATTACATTGCTAATGTTCTAGTCCTCCTCATCATCAGAAGACCAACTGCCCAAATTTTCATCACAAGCCAGAAACGAATCCTCCAATTCATTGTCGTCTGCCGCACGCGACGGCGATTCTCCAGCTACGGTCTCCGATCTCAGATTGTCAGAGTCAGAGACAAGGTCAGAGTCAGAGCCACCAGCGTTAGGACGGCTCGTATCACTCGCAGGTATCCCAGAGACCGACTCAGGGTGTAATGTTCTGCTCGTTTGGTCCCGGTGATTCGAATCTATGTCTGAGTCAGAGTGACTGTCGTTGGACCGGCTCATGCCACTCAGTTGCAGATTCAGGCTTCGGTCGCCTGCTTGTTCTTCCCCAACTGAGCCAAAAGAGGAGTGTGGGGCACCGCATTTCGCCTCCCCAGGCGAAGAACTATGGGGAAGAATCATTCTAATTGGAGACGAATCATCGAAATGGTCCATGTCTAACATTTCGGAAGAAATATCAATTGAACCTAAGGGATCATAATAAGGAGACGATACGTCGAGGTGGTAGGGAGTGGATGAAAATGACCTGTCAGTGTTGAGTGCATGGGTGACATCATCAGGAGACGAGAATTCGCTTTTAACTTCGTCAATTTGTCGTATTTTCTCACTGTGTTGCGCGACGCTGTCGACTGCTTTAGCGTCACATGCAATGAAAAGATTATCGTTTGCGCCATTACTGGCTTCCTCGGCACGGTTGTCAGCTTCCATCTTCTGACTTCTATCATCGAAATGATCATTTTTGTCTCCTGCACTTCTTCGATCGTTTCCAGCTTCAAGCTTACGATATTTTTTCTGGGGACCATTCAAACCATTCTCAGGTTCAACCTTCACACTTACATTGCATGTATTTTCGACATAGTCATCAGCTTCATGGCTTTGATTCTCCGTATCACAAGACGCCTCGTCCTTGCTCTCATCTATTACCAGATCGCTCAGGTCCCCTGAAGAGTCCATGGCTGATGGCAGAATACTTGAGAGTTTTTTGCGACCGCTAACACACGTCAAAGATTTCTGTGGGTGTAAAGAAGGGTTCAGTTTACCCACGAGTTTCAAGCAAGAGGGCTTGCGGCTCGCAAGCAGCGTGGGTTTGATTTGTTTTGAAGTAGTTGTGTTGAAGCATTGGCTTGCTGCTCCGTTCGCATCGACGACGCCGATATCAGAATTTAAAATGGGTAGGTTTTTTTCACCAGCTTGGGTACCTGGCTGTTGAAATACAGTTTTTGATGGGGTGATGTGGTTGATAGGGGTTGAATGAGGGTTGGGTGAGCCCGACACTTTATTTCCGGGGGCCGTGCAGCTGTGATCACATGTTAGTCCATTTGAGAGGCCAGAATAGTTTTTATCTGGACAAGGGCAACCGCTATGGCGGCTTGAGCAGCTAGACTGCATGACAGGTCCGTTGTTGAGAGAGTGAGATTGATAATCATACCCGTTACTTTGAAGACCAAATATGCAATTTTGAGAACCAGCGACATCACAGATGGATGAAACAGAACCGTTGAAGTGCCGCTTATCAACGGGCAGATGCGGATGACAACCAACGGTCATCAGAGAACCTACTGAATTGTACGGTAAATTTGAGCAGGAGTTCTGCGGATATGCTGTCGTCGATTGCGAAGAAACGTCTTCTTTGACGTGATCCAAATGCCGGTCAACAGACACGCAACTCAGGCCGGTCCCTGAGGCGTTTTCTTCAGTGTGACCCGTACAAGTTGAAGTGCCTGGGAGACAATCAGTGAAGCTAGTAGGCCTAAAATTTGCAGTAGTGACAAATGCATTGAGCTGCAGATCATGATTCTGGCCATGGCATGAGTTGTCAGTTTGTCTGAAGATATCTTGGTTATTCTGCGAGAGGGGGGACGTAAAATCCGATGGCAGAATTTGTGAATTGATATCGAGATAAGGTTCCTGGAGGGCCTGAGTCTCCATCAAATTAGACGCCCTGCCACAGTTCACAATAACGCCACCATGCATCTTGTGAGCTGCGCTTACAGTGAGGTCTCGGCCCCAAGTCGGCATGTTATGGTTCACAATTGAACCATAATTGGGGGGAGTGAACTTTGCGCAAGAAGCAGAAGCTGGAGCAATGGTCGGGTTAACGGAGGGACAATGACTTGTAATATGTTCACTATTTGTAAGCTGTGCAGCGGAATAGAATACGTCCGAGCTCCCGCAATTCGTTCGCTGCGACATGTCGGAAGCTGAAACAAAGGAACTCAACTCAGTGACGCGAGGCGTTTGATCTCCGGAACCCAGGCTTATCCCTGAGTCACAGAAGCGAAAGTTCGACGAGTAAACTTCACCTACAGGTCCACCAAAGCCTGCACTGTCCGTGCCGACTGGATAGGAGCTGTACGAACCATCATCGTGAGCCAGGATATTAGAGCTGATGGAACGATCGCGCGTAGAGTCTCGAGTGCCAGCAATTGCGAGCTTGTCGTTTGCAAGGGCAGAAAAATATTGTACGTTATTGGTCATGTTTGTGCAGGATATCAAGCTTCCAGGCACTGAACTCACGTCTCTAGCTAATCCGACATTACCGTTGCAGCAGCCACAAACAGTCGCATTGAAGTGGGTAAAGTTGTTCATGAACATGGCATCATTTTTGTTATTGTTTATATCCGCGGTAGAAAAATTCTTGAAGTTATCCCAGATACCAGACTCACTCAAAGCATTTCCAGCTTGCAAGAAACTGAAAGCAGTATTGAACGACTCTAATTTTATAGGAGCTTGACAATCATTGTTCTCACTCACTGATAAGCGACTTGCTCCAGCGACCGCTTCAAATGGCTGTACTGGTCCCGAACGATCCATAATCTCACACGCTGATGCGCTTCGACGTCCGCTTGGATCCTCAAGCCTACAGCTTCGAACTCTGTAGGCATCAGGGTCCGAATTTTTTGGCGTCAACGGAGTGGAAGTTGATGGATGAAGCTGATCATTTTCCAACGCCCCTTTCTGGTTCACGTGCAAGAAGTCGAGTTTTTCTGAGAGCCTTTTTCTGAAGCAAAGATCTCGCCGGACGCGATTAGGAGTTTCTTTAACTCTACATTTTGCGTTGCCCAGTGACCCCGCCCCTTCTGAAACAGATCGATCAATTTTGTTCATGTCACAGCAATGGGCTGAATAATCGGCGCCAGTATTTTCACTTCGAGAACGAGAAAGCGTTTGGTACCTGCAAGCCTCAGAATCGCCTTCTTCTCGGTACATATTTTCGATACTTTCTGCAGCGGCTTTTGTTTCCTGTGACGGAAACACCGAGCACAAATCCAAGCTTCGCCGTAATTCAGACCAAATTATGAATGATGGGTCGCTTAAAATAGGATCGGTTTTCTGCTTCTGATGTCCATGCATTTGGCCGAAGACGTTGCTTCGCACAGGCTCGAAACACTCGTTCATGCGGCACTCGCGCAGTCGATTGAACCTTTTCACGTAAACTTGCAGAAGGTCTTTTGGGATGGTCATTTCGATGATATTCAGAGCTCGCGTAAGACCAAGACGGATTCCAGCTACACGATCTTCTTTGGAATCTTCGCAATGAAGGCAGCTAGCATCCAAGGACTTGGCACGCGGAGCGATCGCGTTGAAATTTGCAGGATCTTCGGACGTGCGAGCTTCGGGATCAAGAGCGCCAAGTGCAGGAGGCGCGACGACATCAACTGAATTTCCGATAATTGAGGACGGAAATTCGTCTTTGATTTTACTAATGCGATCACTGAAGGCATTAACTAACGAATGATTACTGCTGGGAGCTTCTGTGACCGTTTCTTTTCTTGATTTTGCAGGTTTTCCAAGTTCCTTTCTCGAAGATTCCTTTCTGTTCCCCTTTCTTTTTCGTTCTTTTATTACCTTGTCTTTTTTCTTTCGTTTTGAATTGTCGACGACAATTCTGAATTTCGCCGTGATTGATGAACCACCTTCGCTTTGCTTCGTTTCGGTTCCTTCCATTAATGCTACTTGTGAATCTTCCACTTTACACTCTTCCACTGTTTCCACCAACGCTTCAGGTGGCGAACGAACTTTTTTCCGTTTCTGCTTGGGTTTTACAGCGGGCTCTGAAGGCGAGCCGGTATCCGCAGAATTTCTTGTAGGCATTTCCACGTCTGATGGTTCCATTTTCACAGCAGCCATGTTAGTCGCGGCGGACTTTTTCCTTGATTTAACTGCCTGACCAACATCAGAATTAATTGCGGGACTTTTGTCTGCCTCGTGGTTTACTTGAGTGGACGATACCACAGCACTGGTCGTTTTCTTCGTCTTTTTAGGCAACCGAGGTGACGCTGAATTCGCCAATGGTTGTTTCCTCTTCCGCTTGTTGGTCCCAGGAAGAAGCTTGTCCTGTTCATTTGGTTGGGGCATCGAAGAATCTTGGGCTGATTCACACGGGATATTTTGCGCTGACTCCAAGCAAGACTTAGAGTAGGCCAACGGAACGTGCGGCGTAGATGACATCGAGCTCTTTTTACATGTCGATCTCATATTTACATTTTTCGATATTGGTTCAGGAACCGAAGACAAGACTTCACTCTCAGAAGTGACAAAACTTATTTCTAACCTCGGTGAAGAAGAGTCCATGCTTCCATTAACAGCTTCTCCTGGATTATTCCGTCTTAAATGATTATTAACACCAGAAACTGGCGTCATGCAGCATTCCAGAACTTTTTTGTCGAGCGGTACCAATCCTACACGGCGGAATTCAGCGATAATTACTTCTTTTTGCAAACAACTCCAGAGCTTCGGGAGAACTTGCAATGAGTGTGCCTTTGTGATTGACCGTTTGCTTCTGCCGCTGAACTCGGGCGACGATTTGATGAGTTCATCGAAGATCGCCGAACCAAATGGGAGCCGCGACCCGGCAGTCGTGTCAGGCAGGTAAAACAAAATAATCATATTGTCCCGACAGAAGTCCAGCACGGCCAAGGAGATGATACCAATTGACTGGTCCAAGAACAGCAACAAAGGACGATTAGTTTCATCGTCTCCCAGTTCCCGAACGATCAGCTGGAGCCAGTCCAAGAAAACATCTGCATCCATGACGCATTCCTTAGACCACACTTCAAAAGATGGGAACGAAGTTTTAGATTTGGCGAAATATTTTTGCTCCGATGACCTGCTTTTAGCTACAAACAACGGAGTGAGCGCTGAGCCATCAACACCAACACAGGTGAACATCGTGATAATGCTTGGCAGATGTTTCTGATGGGGCGGTTGGCAGTGGACAAGCTTGCCAGTGCCGCCGTCCTCACGCTTGAGAACCATCGCCAGTCGATGGCAGCAGTAGATCTGTCTTGCATTGACCTCACTGCCGCTTAAGAATGAGTCTGCATCGAGGCCATATTGAATTTCAAAAAGCTCATCTAAGTTTTTCAGCCAAAGATCAATAACGGAACAAGAGTTAGACTTCCACACCACAGTTCCTTCAGAATTTTTCAGTTCCTTTTCTTTTTGAATGCGAATTTCATCAAGGAAACGTCTGCAATAACCCACAGGAGGGAGGTTACTCGCAGCAAACAGCGTGTGTTCCCCGGACATTTCACAGACTTCTTGCATGACAAAAGGCAGGGCCGAGAGAACAGTCGAGCACGACATCTGTCGCATCGTCTTAAGCCATACGAGCAGCTCGTTTTTAATGCGAGGTGACAGCTCGGGGTCTGGAAGGATGGTGTCTTTGGAATACCATCCGTCCTTACGAAGACGGGAGCTGATGGTCGTGCGTGGGATGTTGTATTTGTCGGACGCTTCGTTAATGCCAAGCTCGCCATTCTTGACTTGTTGCACGGCAGTGTTGAGGAGATCACGGTCGTAATGGTGCTCGAACCTGCACAGCATCAGGTTGAATCTGGCGGTATATTTTAAAGAGAGAAATAGGTACTTTTTAATGACCCATACCATCCACATTGAAGAATGAAGAAGTCAGCATTAATTAATAAGGTATAAGGTAATTTATTAATTGAAGGTATTGTGTAGCATACATTGAAGAGGGAATGACGTTTATGATGATGGTTTTAAATTGAAAAGAGATGAGTTACTAATGGCATCAGGTGGTAATACCTGCATTACCATGTGTCATGTAGACTTAAACATGTACTACGTAGTGTAAACAGAGCTGAGGACACATGAGGTGCAGACTGAATTTTAAGGATATTGGTATCCTTCCAATACCTACCGATTTTGAATAGGATATTGGTAGCAACAATTATCATGGAACATGTGGATAGATTTGAAATACACAGGCATTAGAAACTAGGAAAATTCAAACAGAATGTTACCAGAATACAACAAATTCAGTGCTAGGATGCTGGTAAAATTGATGGTCAGACAAAGGCAATGCAAATTTGATGCAAAGAGAAAATTTTAATGCCAGAGAGATACGGTAGTACAAATTGGAAGATAAAATTGAGCAGAGATGAGCAGTTAGCAAACTTCAAGAATATTAGTGAACAGAAATAATTCTATGCGATTTAGCCTTTGACCAGAATTTTGGAAGTTAAATAAGGATACAGAACAAATAATAGGTACCTAGTGCTAGTTGTGTGAAGGAATCAATGGAAAAGGATCACGTGGCACAGCATCAAAGAGAATATGGCAGAGAGTAATTCAACATATTATTGCTAGTAACTCAGTATTATTACCAAGGAAGAGTCAGCTTATATAATGAACTGAAACCTTATCTTGAAATTAAAAATTTATGACTAATATTTACAGTGCAAAAGACTGAGGCAGAAAAGACTGCTTCGGGTGGCACAATAACCAGTCAGTCATACATAACCTACAAATTTACGACCATCTAACATTATCCCAATATTATACCTACATAAAAAATAACTATCTAGCATTATTTCAAAATACAATATATAACCAACTAACATTATTTCACAATAACAGTCAGTGAATAACCATATTGCATTATTTCACTACGCACATAGAAACCATCTCTCATATAGAAATTATACACACAAATAAAAACCATCTTTCACTATAGAAATATTACAATCATTGAAATACTTCACTATTTTAAAACTGACTAATTCCAAGTGAGAAGATTCATGGCATGCAGAGGGTTTATTTACCTGCACACGTCCAACAAGCATCTCCAGTACACATGCATAGCATTGGGTACAGTTACTGCAGTTCCCCCTGTGAGTGGACAGCACGAGATAAAAGACACACTAGATGAAATCAGTAAACCAGCAATTGTGTTGACAGAACAGAGCAAAGGAAATGCAATTACCTGCGTCTCTTCTTTCTGACGGGCGAGGAGAGCTGAGCATGAGAGCGGATCATTGTCAAGGGGAAATTACAAAGACCACTCGAGCATCATTTGATTATCTTGCAAGAGACGAAAGCAAGCGAGGGAAATCCTGCAACAAAATAACATATACCATCCTTCAACAATGAGTGAATTGAGAAATGATAGGGCATCATTGTCTTTGGTAACTGATCACAAAAGATAGAGGAGGGCCATCAGCATTGACATTTCAAGTTAACTTTATGGGAATGTGAGAAACAAACTTTAATTATATAATTTCATATTTTCAATACTGCAACAAGCAGTTATCCCAACAATAAATTAGTATTTGTTTTGAGTTACAAGTTCACCAGGAATTTATTAGCTAGGTATTCATCAGAATCAGTCATTATTTGATTATAAAGAGCTGTAGACTATATTGATCAGTGACAATGATCCATACTGATTGTAAATTGCCATATATGGAGGAGCTTCATTGGCCTTTGCAAGGATTGTTCCTCAAAATCTTTGAGGCAATAAAACCATGTATACATGTGATCTATTGTGTGTCACACTTCACAGATTGTGGAAATGCTACTTGAAGATAGAGCAAAATATACCCATTGATCAAAATGGAAAAAGTCCAACTTTTTGCAAAAAATATGATTGATCAGAAGTTATAAAGTTTGGAAAAATTCCAAATTGGTAAGTTTAATTAATTTGGTTAGCTTGATTGATCAATTCTATTTATATATAATCAGATAAAATTTAGATTCACTTAGGGAAATCATGCAATTCTGGAAGTGGCTGTTGTGGTTCACAACTACCTAGCTTTAAAGTAGACATTTTACAGGGTGATAATTGACAAGGCAAAATTGTCCAAGCATGAGGAAATTTTTACCTACGCTAGTGGTCAGGGAGTAACTACATGCATCCCTCAACAATGAGTGCTTTGAAAAATGATTGGCCATCATTGTCTTTGGTAACTTATCACAAATGATAAAGAGCCATCAGCATTGAAATTACAAGTTAACTTTAGGAGAATGTGAGAAACAAACTTAAATGAAATAATTACACCTTTTTCAATAGGTACTGCAACAGCCAGTGATCCCAACAATAAATTGGTAGGTATACATCTGTCAACATTTGAACATGTACACACACCTGTTTCTTCTACCTGGCAATTTAGGAAAGAGGGCAATTTAGGTGATGATATTTATATTAAACCAGCATTATATTATATGATATGATATATAGGTATTTTTGTTAGAAAAATTAAGAATTTCCAATGCAATGAAAATTAAACTCAAACTCAGCTTATTTTGTTTTAAAAGTGTTCAAAAGAATAAAGACCAGCTCTATCAGCTGCAATCAGTAGTTCAAAATGCTAAAAATACATGCATATGGGAATAATCAATAATGGGATGGATAGAAGAACCAAACTTCCATATGAAGATAGAGGTAAATAATCTTAACAATTTCTTTGCTTCTACAATTACCCAATTAGTACAAAACTAACTAGAAAATTGGACAGAAACAAACCATAAAAGAAAAAATTTCATGCTCAGGGCCAGGGGTAAATTATTTTTATTTGTGGCACTTGACTAGTAATTTATTTTGTTTAAATCATAAACTGATAAAAGAATGTTACATTTTTGCCCATATGCATTTAAAGAAAATAAACTTTAAAACAGTCTTCTCCACTTGCATTTTTTGGGAAGTTCTGTCTAATATTTGAGATTGGAGATTTTTTAGGTAGTCAAAAAATGACACACTTTAACAGTTTGACCTGCAAATATTACGATTGAAACAATAGTTAGGCCTATTATCTATGATTTTTGGAAATTTTTACCTGATAATGATATTCCTTTACTTTATGGGTTTTTGTGGTTAGCTAGGTACTTTGCATTTGCATATCCTTGATAGGCTAGAAGCTAGATTATATTTACTGGTCTTAGAGGTCTACTTTTACTTTTAGTTATAGGCTAGGTATGAGTTATGACCTAAAAATGAACTTGAGGAAAAGTCTGAAAAAAGTCTGCTCTGAGTGCTCTGACACTACACTTTGCACAGTGTACTTATTAAAATTAGGTACCTAGTAGTAAATTATGTAAATAATTACACCTAGGCAGCTAGGCTAGTAAAAATAATACAGTTTGTTATTTGTACCTAGGTAACTTACAAATAGGAGCTAACAAACTGAATTATTTTTGCTTACAAATTGTAATTTGTAAGCAAATAAAGTCATGTAAGTGATGTAACACATGCATTTGTCACAATTCATGACTCCATGAGTTCAGCGACTCAGCAAGCATTTAAATTTTGATTGAGCAACTCTCTACAAAATGCAACACAGTAAGGCTTCATAGCTATGTCACACACTGACTCTGACACACACACAGTTCAGTGACAGGACAGTGAGCAACTTTTAGCCTTAGGTAGCTATAGGTATAACATCATAACACATGCTGAAATCTAATAATATACTGACCACGAAGGCACGAACTGCAAGTCTTGCTCAGTTACTGTTGCCGGCCTGTCGGTGTAGGCAAAAGAAAACTGTTCCTGGTACAAGTTTACGCTTACGAAATTTGATATCTCATAATCTTACTCTCAGTCATTCAGATATCAATTTGTTCATGTTGCAGTTGCTGCTGAGTTGCAATACTTAATACTATAAACTCTACAGATATCAATTTGTTTATATTGCTATACTATAAAGTATAAACTCTAGCAAGTTAGACATACCGTCCTAGGCTTGTTCGTATCGTCGACTAAAACTGATCCGTTAAAAATTGGACAGCACAATTCAGTTAATCTTAGAACAGAGAGTGGACCGTGGAGCAGGGACGCTGAGTCAGGACTTCTTCCGTGGTCCGTGAAATGAGTTTTGACCGGAAGGACTCAACGCTACGAGACCATCCACTAAAACCTTTTCTACAAGTTTTTCTCCTGCCAAGTTGTTACCAGAATTAGATGGAAGTATTGGAAAAACTTCATCCAGAAGGTCATTCTAATTATAGTTTAAATGATGATTTAAAAGTAATATATCAATGAAAGTATTTATATATATTTATTGCGCAGCATATATTTGTTGCACATTAACATTAATTAAATTTAATACTAATCAATGCTTTTCATAAAATTAAAATATTTAGCTCCGTACCTCAAACAACCAATCATTTTACCATGTAACGTAAGTGGACTGCTTCCGTCGATGTTCGGTGCATCTGTTTTAAAAACGCCACTATTTTTAGACGCAATGCTTTCATGCAATTAACGTAATTTATTAATCAGAGTGAGTTTCTACCAGAAATATAATATAATTGCTGTCGTTGCTCGATTGAACAAGCGAAATGATAAGTGGCAGGCAATTATTTGGCGGTAATGCTAAAGCTTGAGAACTCCGAGCACATTTAATGACATGAAATTGGACAAACACGCTCAGTCGGCGCAAAATTAGTCGAACTTTAGAGTCAAATTATCAGCATCTGCGGCATGTGCAGCTGATGCATTGCTTGTGCAGCTGATGCATTGAATGTGCAGCTGATGCATTGAATGTGCAGCTGATGCATCGCGCTTGCATAGTGCAGCTGATGCGTTGCATGTGCAGCTGATGCAATGAATGTGCAGCTGATGCATTGCATGTGCACCTGATGTTTTGCATGTGCAGCTGATGCATTGCATGTGCAGTTGATGTATTGCATGTGCAGCTGATGTATTGCATGTGCACCTGATGTTTTGCATGTGCAGCTGATGCATTGCATGTGCATAGTGCAGCTGATGCATTGCATGTGCAGTTGATGTATTGCATAATTTGCATGTGCAACTGATATATTTATTGTGCAACTGATATATTGAACGATCATGCAGCTGATGTATTACAAGTGAAGCAGGTGCATCTCATGTGCAGCTGATATATCGATGATGATAATGATGCACATGTACTGCTGATGCATCTCAGTTTAGATTGTTATTTGCATGTTCAGCAGATGTAATACGCGTGCAGCTGATTTTATTGCATGTGCAGCTGATGTATTACATATGTAGTTATGTAAGTGCAGCTGATTTTATTGCATGTGCACCTGATGTATTGCATATGTAGTTACGTAAGTGCAGTTGGTTTTATTGCATGTGCAGCTGATGTATTATATATGTAGTAATGTAAGTACAGCTGATTTTATTGCATGTGCACCTGATGTATTGCATATGTAGTTACGTAAGTGCAGTTGGTTTTATTGCATGTGCAGCTGATGTATTACATATGTAGTTACGTAAGTGCAGCTGATTTTATTGCATGTGCAGCTGATGTATTACATATAAAATTACCTAAGTATAACGTCGGGGCACCGCATGACGATGCTGGTGCAGGCCTCCAACGTGGCACGGGCGATGGTCTCATTGTGGGCCTCCCGCATATAGAATAGAATGGAAGTGTCGGCACTGAAGAAAGAATAGAATAGAAGTGTCGGCACCGAAGAAATAGGCCCATGGCCTGTTGCCGATTTTTGAACTTTTCGTGACTTGATTCACAAGGGATCCGGCCTTTGGAACCCGATCTTTCTATAACTGACGATTGATTCTTTGGTCCTCCAGCTTGCAGATGGCATGTGAGTCTGCGGCTCAATGTCGTGCTGGTCATACCGATGTAATTTACACTTTGGAGTTATGTAAGTACAGCTGATTTTCTACATGAGCAATGGGCGGGTCTCGATGGCACTTCGATGTCAACTCATGCCACCGATATTATGAATGTAAACTTACTTTCCATTGGCCTCCAGATGTCGAACCGATAATTTTTCTGGCACCAACAAGTGTTTTTTCGTTATCTTACATTTAAAATAATTTCATTTAATTTTTTTGTAAAGTAAGTACTTAATTGTACACTACCCATATCCCGTTAACCAGATGTACAATAAATTTTATTATTTTTTTGTAATTAGCCTGGAATTGTGAAATCGAGAGGAAAAATGTCGCTCCGAAAATTTATTGATGCAATACAAAAACATCATCGAGAAAATTCAGACTGCCACTTGTGAAACTGTTTTTCCCATGCGAAAGATAAAGTAAGCACATATATAATTATTTTCACGCTACAATTGCAAAATGATAAAATCTAACAATAATGATAATTTACCACCACCAAATAATAATGATTTATTGTATAATTATATCTATATGCAGAAATGATTTCCAAATGCTGTTCACGGCATTTAGATATTATTTAGATATTATTAATCATTTTGTATATATGAAAATTTTGTATTTAGATATTAGTAATCAGCCGCGTCGTTTGTGTTTGCATCGTAAATAGTTTTTAACAGACGCTTCTTAATTAGTGAGGCGTCTACCATCCTGTGTATTTTGAAATTCATGGCTGCATCAAAAATTTTCAAAACAACAGTTATATTCCATCCTCTTCATGTATAATTTTCAGATTCTGAATGGCCAGCTGCTAGAGCCGGTCTCCCTCTACACGGACTCTCGTTTCCCTGGTTCAGGCTTTCCCGCTACACCGACTTTAATTGGCGTGGTTTTGGTTTTCCCGCTACGATGACTTTCGTTGCCTTGATTTAGGTATTCCCGCTACGAAGACTTTAGTTGCCTTGGTTTAAGTATTCCCGCTATGACGACTTTCGTTGCCCCGGTTCAGGTTTTCCCGCTACGACGACTTTAATTGGCCTTGTTTGTGTTTTCCCATTACACCGCCTTCATTGTTTAGGTATTCCCGCTACGAAGACTTTAGTTGCCTTGGTTTAAGTATTCCCGCTATGACGACTTTCGTTGCCCCGGTTCAGGTTTTCCCGCTACGACGACTTTAATTGGCCTTGTTTGTGTTTTCCCATTACACCGCCTTCATTGATCTGGCTTAGGTTTTCCCGCTACGCCGACTTTTATTGGCGTGATTCAGGTTTTCCAGGTACGACGACTTTTGTTGCCCTGGTTCAGGTTTTCCCACTACACCGACTTTAATTGGCGTGGTTTAGGTATTCCCGCTACGATGACTTTCGTTGGCACGGTTCAGGTTTTCCCGCTACCCAGACCTTATTCGTTGGCCGGGTTTAGGTTTTCCCGCTACATGGAAGGCCACTTCGCGTCACCGCTATTCTAGCGGGCTGAGCCTGGCGGTAGAGAACACGGCCCAATATCTGCCATACTTAGCGAGAAACCCGCTATATGGGCCCGTGACCCGCAGTGGGCTCGCTGCCCCATGTTACCCTACTTGGACACTACCCATATACCGTTAACCAGACGTATCATAAATTTTAATTAAAAACTATTTTCAATTAGCCTGGCATTATGAAATCGGCAAGGAGGCCGGGCGGTTAAGCAGAGCAGAATTATAGCAGTGAGTTGCGGGTTCGAGACCGCAATGTGCTGTGAATGTTCTGCGATGATAAGAATCGGCGACAGGCCTACGGCCTAATAAATGCTGAAACCGCTATTATTATTATTATATTATTATTATATCTCTCTGCAAAAGTGATTTCCAAATGCTGTTTACGGCAATGAATTCAGATATTGATCTGGCTTAGGTTTTCCCGCTACGATAACTTTTTTGACTTGGTTTAGGTTTTCCAATTTCGACGACTTTCTTTGCCCTAGTTCAGGCTTTCCCGCTACGCCGACTTTAATTGGCGTGGTTTAGGTATTCCCGCTACGACGACTTTCATTGCCCTGGTTCTGGCTTTCCCGCTACCCAGACTTTCGTTGGCCAGGTTTAGGTTTTCCCGCTACATGGAAGGCCACTTCGCGTCACCGCTATTCTAGCGGGCTGAGCCTCTGTCTTGCATGAAAGCTGTTCCCTTACAGCCGCTGTCTGATGACCGTAAATCTCAGCCCGAGCTTTGCTTGCTCGCTGGCTATGGATAATCGGGAAGACACCATCTATCATCGCAGAATAAAAATTAAAAAACAATAATTAAGATTTTGCATTATGAGCCCGATTTGCAAAAAGAAATATTTGATTTTGGCTGCTTATAGCGCGTGAAAATCGTTTATTTCAGAATCGAGACGGCAAATAAATGTGTGTAGATGGAATTTAGTTATAAAGGGCAAACAATATTTAAAAAAATATTAAACATAGTTGTTGAAAAAGAAGACACCCGCGTGTTTGTTGAAGAAATATTTGTTTAAAAGACGACTGAGACTCGTACGGTTGGCAAAGCTTATGACACGATTTTTGATTCTTGATAAGAATTAGCATAATATATTGTCTTCTATTATACAAATACGTCTTATGGATTATTCGCTTTATCGATGATTAAAAATTAAATGAATATGCTAACAATATATTCATAAAAATCCACGGACGCGGAAACATACATAAGACGTGAAATGCGCTGGCCCAAATTAGTCCAATGTAGTGAATTAGTTCAGAAAAAAGATGCAACAATTAGTTAAACTAATTTGAGCTGTCACCTATTCCAGGACAGCTGAGTTCTGTATAATGAGCGTTGCAGTGAAACTTCACTAAACATTTAGTGATGATACGAGGCTCATTAGCAACGTTGTCATGACATTGCAGAGCAGGAGACCAATAATGAGTGACATTCCCTGTAGATTTGACCCCCGGCTTCCAATATTGCCTACAGACACACTTTTAGAAAAATTACCGTTAACGGTATTACCGGCGTTTCAGTGGCCGGTCGGACACCGTAAAAGAAACACCGTGTCGCCGTTTTTATTCTAATTTAACACTAGAAATCGGTAAAACATCTGATAATAACGGCGAAACAGTTTATTTTCACGGGGCGACCGGCCACTAGAACGCCGGTGTGACCGTTTTTTCACCGTTTTTTCTAACAGTGCACAATTAGGTTTTGAATACGTATTTAAATTTTACCTTTGCATTCGTGCTGTATATTGAGGTTGTATTGGAAGCATTGGCGAGAAAATTTATGTAATCTTATTGATTAATGTAATGTAATGTAATGTAATCTTATTGATGTAATTTTTTTTCATTGAGTGCGAGATTTTATACGAGGTTCATTGAGTGTAAAAATTGTTATGATGTTCATTGAGTGCGAGAATTTATACGAGGTTCATTGAGTGTAAAAATTGTTATAATGTTCGTTGAGCGCAAAAATTTATATGATTGTAATTGAGTGTGAAAATTGTAATAATGTTCATTGAGCGCAAAAATTTATACGATGCTCATTGAGTGGAAAATTGATCTGATGCTAATTGAGTGTGAAATTTTATATGATGTTCATTGAGTGGAAAATTGATCTGATGCTAATTGAGCGTAAAAATTATTATGATGTTAATAGAGCATGAAAATTTATGTGATGTTCATTGAGTGCGAAAATTGATATGATGCTAATTGAGTGTAAATATTGAAGTGATTTTCATTGAGTGTAAACTGAAATAATGCTCATTTGTGCAAAAATTGATATAATGTTACTTGAGTGTATAAAATGGATACGATGTTCATTGAGTGTGAAAATTGATATAATGTTCATCGAAAGAGAAAATTGAAATAAAATTCATTGAGTGTAAAAATTTATATGATGTTCATCGAGTGTAAAAATTTATATAATATTCATCGAAAGCGAAAATTTATATAATGTTCACTGAGTAAGAAAATTGATACGATGCTCCCTGAGTATTAATAGCTCAACTTTACATCAAGTTGAGTTGTTAATTAATAACTTTTATGGCCCTGGACCCCAAACATTAGTGAGCGAGGACCACTGATATGTCGCGTGTGATGGCCTACATGTGGTGGACCTTTTTAAGCTTTTGGACCATTTTAATCCAAATGGACCTTTTTGGATTAAAAAAATTGGACCTTTATGGAATCCAAAAATTGGAAAAATGGACCTTTTGAATTAAAAATGGACCTTTTTAATCCAAATGCACTGTATATAGTAATATTAGCCTTGAATATGTTACCTCCTGTGTGCAGTAATATGTCATTCATATTTTGCTAATGATAAGCGCATTCAAATTGATAATATGTCCACCGAGTATTAACAGCTGAACATTAAATCAAGTTAATTAAATTAATTAATTAATAACTTTTATCGGTTGAATTTACCAATGGGTCTCTAGAGGGGTGCAGGTTGCTGGCTGTTGCTGGATTATCTTGCGTCAGGCAGATAACATTTTATTGTTGCTAAATAAGCTAACCTTAAATTGCTTATAACACAAAAAACGTTTGCATATGATTATAATAACGTTCGCTTACCACTAATAAGTAGTCCACATACCACAGCTCCATGGTTGAACTAGTAGTTCAAACCATGCCACTGCTCTGCTGGTCCTCCCACTAATAATGGAAGGGGTTTCTCATTATTAGTAAACGGTCTATTGAATAACCCAAGCGTTTGATATTAGTAACTTTATTTGGACAAAAGCTGATGCCGAAACCATCATAATGAAGATCGTTATGACCAAATCGTCATTAAAACTTTGTTTGTTTAGGAACAAACAACTCTTGATGATGGCCTCGCTTGGCTTTGATGTTGCTGAAGAATCACCAACATCATTGAAAATCATAGGTATATCAAAAGAGTATTGGACTGTAGACTTATTAACACCAAAATTGTTCGGTCAGGGTTATTTTCGACGAAGAAAGTTTTTACCGTTAAAAATTCGCATGAACTCGTACGTAAACTTTTATACTTACGTTCGTGTTCGTAATTTTTGGCTTCACGAAAAGGAACAAAAATCGTTGTCGTCCTTGACTACGGAGAAATACTTGGCGATGTTTTTTTGACGACAATCCACTACAAATTCTTTAAGGCCTGGAAAAATTGGGAAAAAATGGATTAAAATTTCAAACGGCGGTTTAAGAAGAAAAAAAACTCGAAATTACTTTTGCGTTGAAGGTTACAGGTTAAGCTTGACGAGATAGACTTTGAAAATATTAATTATTACTGCTTGGTTTAAATTACTAAAGTGTTAGCTTACATCTGACTACATATGAAAACAGTGAGCGAATATTTTCTACTTTACATGACGTAAAGAAAACGAGTTCAGGGGGAACTAATTAGTTCTTCACGGACACCGCTCCGGCCGTCTGCTTTCTGACACAATGGAGCTTTAGTGTCGAAGAAATGCTTATTTTCTCGGGAGACTAATTACAAACGTATTTTATTGAGCTGCTAATTAGTAGCTGAGCTAATTAGCGACACTAATGAGATCTCGCGTGACGTCACACAGCGACATTTTACGTGAAGTCCTGAGAGGAAACTGACCAGCGGAGGTGCATAGAAAACGGGGAGAGGTTTGGGGGAGGTGAGGGGGACTAGTGTGTTGTGGTACACTAGGGAGTTGTGGTACACTAGTGAGTTGTGGTACACTAGTGAGTTGTGGTACACTAGTGAGTTGTGGTACTGGTACACTAGTGAGTTATGGTACACAAGTGAGTTGCGGTACACTAGTGAGTTGTGGTACACTAGATGTTGTGGTATACTAGTGAGATGTGGTACACTAGTGAGTTGTGGTACACTCACCTCAGCACGCCTCAGCACTCCACTCCTCAGCACTCAGCACGCCTCAGCACTCCATTCCTCAGCACCACAGCACGCCTCAGCATTCCACTCCTCAGCACGCCTCAGCACGCCTCAGCACATCTCACAATTCCCAAAGTTAGTCAAGTTTGAGAGTTCGGCCGTAATGAAGTTGTTGCAAGTGCCTCAGTGAGCATTGAAGTGAAACTTGCCAGGGACTGTGAAACTTGTCTGGGACTGTGAAACTTGCTTGGGAGTGTGAAACTTGCCAGGGACTGTGAAACTTGTCTGGGACTGTGAAACTTGCCTGGGACTGTGAAACTTGCCTGGGACAGTGAAACTTGCCTGGGACTGTGAAACTTGCCGGGGACTGTGAAACTTGCCTGGGACTGTGAAACTTACCAGGGACTGTGAAACTTGCCGGGGACTGTAAAACTTGCCAGGGACTGTGAAACTTGCATGGGACTGTGAAACTTGCCAGGGACTGTGAAACTTACCAGGGACTGTGAAACTTGCCTGGGACTGTGAAACTAGCCTGGGACTGTGAAACTTGCCAGGGACTGTGAAACTTGCCAGGGACTGTGAAACTTGCCAGGGACTGTGAAACTTGCCTGGGACTGTGAAACTAGCCAGGGACTGTGAAACTTGCCAGGGACTGTGAAACTTGCCAGGGACTGTGAAACTTGCCTGGGCCTGTGAAACTTGCCGGGGACTGTGAAACTTGCCAGGGACTGTGAAACTTGCCTGGGACTGTGAAAATTGCCTGGGACTGTGAAAATTGCCTGGGACTGTGAAACTTGCCTGGGACTGTGAAACTTGCCAGGGACTGTAAAACTTGCCTTGTACTTTGAAACCTGCCTGGGACAGTGAAACTTATACAATTGTTGGACTATTGTAACTATACTATAGACTTATTTCATTTCAAGTCTTAATCGCTGTTTTAATCTCGTAATCTTCTCGGTGTAATCTCATATCGAGAGGAATGCATCATACCTTAATTAATAGCTGTCACACATCACAACGTCAAATCGTTTACTCGTAACTAACATAACAAATCCGTATCTTGCTATTAAATTTTAATTACATATGCTGAAGTTTATAACGAAAAAAAATTATTCCAGCAATTTTGAAACCTGAATTCCCTTATCCCGCTCCCTCGCCCCCTAAAATGATGGGGGGCGCCCCCCCCTGAACTCCCTGGCCCCCCTGAGTGGGGGGCGCAAAGGACCTTACACAACAAGGCCGTTTTTTGGGCGCCGGGGGTCGGACGGCGCAACTTGAGCCAACTTTGATGATAAAATGCGAGTGTTTTGAGCTCCTGATGGATGTGGGGGGACTTGATGTGGTGGGGGGGGGTTATAACAGGAGGGTGGGGGAAGTTAGGATGGTTATGGTCCACCTTCACGCGGAGGATGATAGTCCGCCATCATCACCATCATCATATACATGTCATGGTGGAAGATGAGTACCCAAGATAGTGGATGACGGGTGGATGACTTGATGTCGAAGATGGGCGGATGACTTGATGTTGAGGAAGGTTGGATGACTTGATGTCGAGGATGGCGTGGAAGACTTGATGTCGAGGAAGGGTGGTTGACTTGATGTCGAGGACAACATTGCTCCGGTTCCTCATGTCGGGCGGTATAGAGGATTAAGCTAGCCCTGTATCCAACGCTCAACATAAATATGCGCAGCTACACTTTGCTGTACAGCCATTAAGCTACAGGCCACAGTAGAAACATCGCAAGCCATACCAGTTATACGACGGCTTTAAAGCCAAAAGCGCCGTATGTCCATGTGTCTCAAAATCCCAAATTTTGAGACACAGGGGCGCTTTTGAGACACTTGAGCGGCCGTAGTCGTCTCGCTTTCGGCACTATCGCTCGGAGCGGCCTTGAGACACCTAAGTGTTTCAAAATAGTTGTCAGTTTTCTGTCAGTGTGTCTATTTAGTCTTCAGGGATGTCAACCCAGCATGTCATATCTCTACACTTACCCCGCCTCTCCACCTGCTGCAGTCAATCCCCGTCTGTCAAATCAGGGTCAGAACTAAATCAAGATGACCCACAAAAGAGCAAATGTGAATCGCTATTTGGACAAATTTACTCATTACTCAGAAGGTGGGACTAGCTGTCTTCTAGCACGCATCACTTCATACAGTCTCTATTGACCTTAACTCCTTCATTCTAGTCCATTTTTTCCTTCATTTCTTTCTTCATTTCTTTCCTTGATTTCTATACTTCTTTTATTTCCATCATTTCTTCCTTCATTTCTTTCCTTCATTTCTTTCCTTCATTTATTTCTTTCATTCATTTCCTTCATTCCTTTCCTTCATTTACTTCCTTCATTTCTTTCCTTCATTCATCGCACCTAGTCATATTTTCCCATAATTTCTTTCTTCATTCTTCGCTCCTCTACATAGTCTCTGCTACGCACCACCAATCTCCACCCGCTGCTCCATCCTCTCCTCTCCTCTTCGTCAGTTCTGATTTTTGCAACGCCGCAAACTTGGCGACCAACTTCCCGAACTTGTGTCTGCTCCGCTTGGGAATCCAAGCCTCGGGCCAAAGTTAGTGTTTAAGTAAGGGACCTCGAGGGCGGCAACGAGCCAACTTAACCGCTCTTTTAATTGCCAAATGATGAGCAGCCGACAACCTTGACTGGAATTATAGGTATTTTTATCATAAGGATCGGTGGCCGCCGGTAGTTCGGCCATAATGCCGGCGAAGTGAGGAAGAGGGAAGTCGGCACGCTAAGTGACGAACGAGGGGACGCCTGGGGCCTGCAATACCTAGTGTCCCCGGGGGCTGGGGAGCTGGTGGGTCGCGTGGTGGGTCACGTGGTGGGTGACGTGGTGGGTGACGTGGTGGGTGACGTGGTGGGTGACGTGGNTAGGGCTTGCAGCAATAGCCCTGGCAGCAATAGAGCTTGCAGCAGTGGGACTTGCAGCAATAGGACTTGCAGCAATAGAGCTTGCAGCAATAGAGCTTGCAGCAGTGGGACTTGCAGCAGTGGGACTTGCAGCAATAGGACTTGCAGCAATAGGGCTTGCAGCAATAGAGCTTGCAGCAGTGGGACTTGCAGCAATAGGACTTGCAGCAATAGGGCTTGCATCAATAGGGCTTGCAGCAATAGGGCTTGCAGAAATAGGACTTGCAGCAATAGGGCTTGCAGCAATAGGGCTTGCAGAAATTGGACTTGCAGCAATAGGGCTCGCAGCAATAGGGCTTGCAGCAATAGGGCTTGCAGCAATAGGGCTTGCAGCAATAGGGCTTGCAGCAATAGGGCTTGCAGCAATAGGGCTTGCAGCAATAGGGCTTGCAGCAATAGGNATTCCAGCCACACCATGAACATGACACAGCCATCATATTCCAGCCACACCATGAACATGACACAGCCATCATATTCCAGCCACACCATGAACATGACACAGCCATCATATTCCAGCCACACCATGAACATGACCTGTCTCTTATACACATCTAGATGTGTATAAGAGACAGGTGCAGCACTGCGATACACTGAATTATATTATAACCATTACCATTTAATGGTAGCATTGATACATGGATAATCATTCTAATGGTGTGAATTATATGATAACCATTACTATTTAATGGTCACATTGACACATGGAAAATCATTCTAATGGCGTGAATTTTATAACTACTTTTACTATTTAATGGTCGCAATGATACATGGATAATCATTGTAATTGTGTGAATTATATGATAACCATTACCATTTAATGGTCGCATTGACACATGGAAAATCATTCTATTGGAGTGGATTATATGATAACCATTACTATTTAATAGTCACATTGACAAACGGATAATCATTCTAATGGTGTGAATTTTATGATACCATTACTATAGTATTTAATGGTCAAATTTACACATTGATAATCATTCTAATGGCGTGAATCATATGATAACCATTACTATTTAATGGACGCATTTACGCTGGAGCGAATGCGTCTCAGGCTCTAAGTCTCATGATTATCCGGAAAAACTTAGATTTTATTCGCTTTTTGAGACACCATAAAAGAGACAAGCTGTCGCCTCCAATTTATTTTAAGACAATCGTTAAGTTGGGAGAGTTTTTATTAGTTGTTTTAGTGAGGAAATTACAGCGCCGGGCAATTGCCGTGGACATCGCTTGGAAATTCTTTAAAAAATTGCCAAGAAGCTGGTAATTTTTTTACGTGGCAAGGGTGGTTTATAGGCGGCCAATGCTGATATAGGCGGCCAAGAGTGGTTTATAGGCGGCCAATGCTGATATAGGCGGCCAAGGGTGGTTTATAGGCGGCCAATGCTGATATAGGCGGCCAAGGGTGGTTTATAGGCGGCCAATGCTGATATAGGCGGCCAAGGGTGGTTTATAGGCGGCCAATGCTGATATAGGCGGCCAAGGGTGGTTTATAGGCGGCCAATGCTGATATAGGCGGCCAAGGGTGGTTTATAGGCGGCCAATGCTGATATAGGCGGCCAAGGGTGGTTTATAGGCGGCCAATGATATACTGATGATTAATTCCGTTAATTTAGTGTATTTTTAATAATTTATTTCCGGGAACATCGTATTTTTTAACTACAAAGAATATCATTCATAAATTTAATTTATTTATACGTGAAAATGAAGAATCCTGAAAAAATTAGATACGGTTATGTTTTTATTACATGCATGTTTTATTGAAGCCCAGAACATTATTCTTATTAACAATATTTGTATTTTTTTCTCAATTAATCGAACGTACTTACTTATGTATTTTTTTTAATATCAAAGATTTAAGAATCGCATTTAAAATCACACGGTATCCGGCCGACCTTAATTGGAGGAAACTAATAATAATAAATGGAAGGTGTATCATGATCGTCAAAAATTAATCAAATAACACAAATGCATCATATTTAACTAAGAAATATTTTAGAGCGATATTTCTGGAGCTATACTTCTACATGACGGGCCGAATTAAGGGCGAAACAAAGCCACGTTAGGTGCAGAATACTAATATTAATAAATGGAAGGTGTATCATGACCGGCAAAAATTAATCAAATAACACAAAGGCATCATATATAACTTAAATAAATTTTAGAGCGATATTATTTTAGATATATTTTAGAGCTATACTACACGGATCCTATTTAAATAAGTTTAATTTAGATCGATATTATTTTTGAGCGATATTTCTGGAGCTACGCTTCAACATTGAGGGCCGAATTAAGGGCGAAACAAAGGCGGCCATCCACAGTGGCGACAGGGGCACTTCTGTCTGTAAGGACGCGCCGTCTGTCTCTCTGTCCAGCCGTCGTTGTCCATATTTTTCTTGCTGTCACAGAGATGGAGGCGCCGAGATAGTTCTCTGCCAGGACTAATGTCGAGCATTTCAGACGTCACTTAACCAGCGTCGTCACCAGACGTAATTCAATCGTTAACATGCCTGTATTATACAAGGAAATGCGCACCCGGAGAAACGAGTGAGTAGTTGTCTGAAACAATAGTGTTCAACAGCCACTATTGATCACTATTTGAAAGTGTTTAATAGTGTTCAATAGTGTTCAATAGTGTTCAATAGTAACTTTTTAGCGCATTTTTTCATTTAGGTAAGAAATATAACTCAGTACATACTGCAGTGAGTGACAGAGAGCGCATTTTCTCGTCGACGAAAGCATGAAGTCACGGACAGACAGACGGGCAAACGGACGGATGGACAGACGGACAGACGGACAGACGGACAGACAGACAGACGGACGGATGGACAGACGGACGGACGGACATGAAGAGCATAATAGGGCATTTTTTACATAAATGAGAAAATGCGCTAAAAAGACGCTATTGTGCTCGTCATGTCCGTCCGTCTGTCTGTCTGTCCGTGATTTCACGGACGAACGAACGAGAAAATGCGCTCGCTGTTACTCACTGCAGTAAGTACTGAGTTACATTTTTTGTCTATATGTGAGTCATCCTGATTCAGTTTAGCCCGGTAAAAAGACTTATCAATCCTACGTCCGCTATCTAGCTTTGCTGTGGGTAAGGAATTGTGTAGCTATTTGAATATTATGACCCATACATTCTTTTGTGTGCGAGTTTTGTATAATAGCTCTATGTTCTGCATGTAGATTCGTTTCATCAGAGCATCTCATTCATATAGCAATCTTATTTCAGTTAAATAAAAATTTCGTTTTTGCGCATAAAGCTTCTCGAATAAGTTATTTTATCCTTCAAAACGTAATTTAATATTTGAATATGATTTCATTCATTGCTCAGGGTTTCAGTTGTGATGTGTTTCGTTTAGCCATTTCGGTTTAGAAGTTCCTAAAACTGCGCTTATATACGTTGTATTGATTCTTATTCATTTATGTTCATTATTCGTAATTATTGGTCGTATTTTTAGCGCATTTTCTCATTTATGGAAAAAATGCACTATTGTGCTCGCCATGTCCGTCTGTCTGTCTGACCGTCCGTCCATCTGTCCGTCCGTCCGTGACCTCAAGTTTTCGTCGACGAGAAAATGCGCTCTCTGTCACTCACTGCAATGAGTACTGAGTTATATTTTTGAATATGTTGTTCGCGCTTCTTATATTATTTTATAATTATATAAATTATAAGTTCTTATATGTTGGAATTACAAAATGTTATTATTACAATGTAAATTACAAATATGTATATGTCATATGAAACTCGATACAAAATTACAAATATGTTGGAATTACAAAAATTATAAGTTCTTATATGTTGTTCGCGCTTCTTATCATCGTTATGCAACAGGATTATAATTCAAATTACGAATATGTGTGTTTGGGAACTAATTGTAACTTATTGAATTGAGTTCCATAATCAAGCCCTTCTGAAGCAACTGAAATTCATGGCAAATGGAGATATATAAATCAAGTTACTACAATAAATAATCTAATTATAAATTTTATGCGTTTTCATTATAAAAGGGTTCTTGATTTAGTGTAGAGATAATGCATCTACTAATTACTAATATTTTCCTGAGAGGTATGTAACTTTTGATATCAAAAACATTACACAATAATTCTACATATCTGGTCTTTAACTTGACTCTAATTAATTTAAACATTATTAATTTATTAGTGATGTTTATTAAATTTGACTGGTATTTTTAATTTTGTTAACTTTTCATTAATTTAATTTAATGTTAATTCAATAACAGAATTTAATGTCCAATAGGCACAAGTATATCCTTGAGCTTACTCGCAAAGTGCTGGCGAGTAAAATTGTGACACACTTGTGATTGTGACACACCTGTGATTGTGACACACTTGTGATTGTGACACACTTGTGATTGTGACACACTTGTGATTGTGACACACTTTTTTACTCACACAAAGAGCAGAGAGCAGACGTATCACTGATACGCCTAAACTGGATCAGGACAACCCACGCATAAGGAAAAAGCGAATCGCAATTTGGACAAAGTCACAGCGATATCTCTGAGCGCAACCAGTTTCTTTCTATTCAGAACTGAATGCAACATCGGAATTGCTGGTGCTGCATCTAATGAAATCTTCTAGACTTTAACCATTGTATAGCCGATTGACTATACAATGGTTAGAGATTAAATGGTTAAAGACGTGTGCCGATTGACTGTAAGTAGTCTACGGACCGAGGCCTTGCCAAAAGCGCTGAGAGGAGGGGAGTTCACCCTTGCAACATTTAAGAGACGACTGGACAAGTGGTTGAGCAAGATCCCGGACTGTCCAGTTATGGGAAACTACCATCAGCAAGTGACAAGCAACAGCATCTTGCATCAGCGTGCCCAAATGAGGGCAAATAGACGGAACACGTCCAACTTTACATCCGACGACGACTCGGAGACGGAGGACGACGAAGGCGGCGCATCAGCGTGTCCATAGACTAAGAAGCCATAAACTCATCATAAGAATATCAGTTAAATATTCAAATTTTTACGAAAAGGCCAAAGAGAAGCCTCGATATGTGGCTATGTAGAATTAGCATTCAATATGGAATTACAATATTTTATAAATGATATAGGTTATGTTCGGTATAGTGTATGGAGAGAAATATGGAAATATTAAATCCAATTTCTCTAGCAGGATGAAAAACAATGCGGCGTATGAGTAAATCGAAACTTGGCAAGGTTATTACTTGAGCAATTAATGTGGTAAACGAGTAACCCACGTTTCCACCGACAGATTGCCGACCGAGAGTAGGAAACTGGAGCTGAAACTTTTGGTTGTGAAGGCTTCACGTCAGAGAGGAAAGTAATAAACTTCAGTCATTTGGGACTCTAAATCTTAGGTTTAGATATGTTAAGTTTTTAATTTGGCCTATGGGACTCTAATCGTTATCTTTTATCATTGCTTACCTGTTATATTATAGGGGCTCATTTCTCTTATCTCTAATTCATTCATGTGAAACTGGACTCATAAAACAATTTGCCATAGCCTATACGAACAATTACATGTATTGCTTCAAACAATATAAGACGAAGCTTGTCGAATCCGATGACATACAGCCATCATATTCCAGCCACACCATGAACATGACACAGCCATCATATTCCAGCCGCACCATGAACATGACACAGCCATCATATTCTAGCCGCACTATGAACATGAATTGCTGTATACCACCCACAGCCTCCCCATGTATCCAGCACTAATATGAGGACAGTTTTGGACGCAAATAGCGAGGGCGTTCGTTCATCAACATCTGAGGGATACGGGAGACTCTGATCAAGACAGACGGCACACGCTGGTGATGAAGTCTTGGAGTATCCAGCGTCTTGATGTGAAATTCTTTAAATAAAAGAGAAGACTTTCGATAAATATTTAGTAAACTATTATATTTGCATGGTGTTTATATTGGTTTATATTGTGTGAAAAGAAATATTTTTGATTTCCTGATTGAGTATCCGGCGTCTTGATGCGAAATTCTACAGATGTAGGAGGAGATTTTAGATAAATATTTAGTAAATTATTATATTTGTATGGTGTGTATATTGACTGAAAAGAAATATTTTTGATTTCTGGATTGAGTAATGGTCATTTACCATATTTGGTAATTTACCATGTTTATTTGTGTATTAGGATGATTGTTAACTATCGAAGTCTCGATAGACGCATTTCATCTGCTAGTCACAAAATCACAAACTGCTATTTATTTTGATAGCACGAGTCATAAAATGTTTCTCAGTTGCAAAATACCGGTATTGAACATGAAATTATTTCACAGCTATCGGACAAAGCGTCAAGGTTTGTTTCATTCTCCGCAACAATTAGCCGATAATGTTCTTACCATGGTTGAACTATACAAGGTTGACCCACGAGAAGTTCCGTCTTTCAGTTCAGCTTTCACTGAGATCGAGAAACGTAAACAAACCCGCTATTCCCACGACGGATTGGTTGACTGGTTTGATAGCATTTCGGTGATTGGTTAATGCCCGTGACGTCACTGAGATCAGTGATGTTACAGACGAACAAACTACATCGCAAAAATTAGCATCTCATGGGTCAACCTAATACTATATAGTTCAACCATGGTTCTTACTCTGCTTCGAAATTAGCCTCCGATCGAACGGCTAATCGTCGAAAATGACGATCGATCTTGGAACCAAGCTTCACTATCTGAAACTTAACCTCAGATTTTGTTAGCCAATAAGTACGTGATTTAAAGAGGTCACGGAAGGCAAATTTCATCGGCGGCCTGGTGGTGCTAGGCAGGTTTCATGCAACTCCAGGAGGGCTTAGATGATTGGTCACAGTCCGTTTTGAGCTGGACAAAATTCGAGCGCTGGTTGGAGAATGAAGAGATGCCTCGATGTGATGTTCAGTTATCATTGTCTTTTCTATTCGTTCCCATATTTTGTGATGTAAATTTCGTGATATTTAAAATAAAATGATGTGGTTTGGTTAATGACGACAGGTTCAATCCGCGGCAGATTGGAGGCCTTAGGGAAAGATAGTCGACGTTCAATTCAGGGTTGATTGTCGTTCAAAATTAGCGCTGCACAGCTTCTGTCCTGTTGAATTTGGCCGGAAAAAAGCCTCCTATGTGGCAACCCTGGCACCGGTCCCAAAGCTGGAGCTCTTTGCTTTTTAAAAATTGAAGGATTGCGTCTATAAAATCATAAAAAGTAATGTAAAAACGACATAGCTAAAATATTATTAATTCTCTGACAGGAACAGACATCAGCTGAGCATCTTGACGGACAAGCCTGTATAATGCTTTATGTAGTGCCTGCTATTTTTTGGCATCTACAGTTACTTGAGGGTTGAAAGCTATCATCTAATTTCAATATCCTTAACTTTTTTCTATTGTAAAACTGTTCTCTGTGGTCAATGTTGCTCATATTGTCGGTCATTTTCCATCTCTTCTGGGTGCTCTAGAAGGACGTTGCTGGGAACCTTCCACTTTTCTTCTGTTTTTCTCAACTGAATTTTCCGACTGTTATTTTTGGCAAAAGTTACTTGAAGGTTGAAAGCTATCAACTACTTTCATTAAACTGAACTTTTTTCTATTGTAAAACTGTTCTCTGTGGTCAATATTGCTCATATTGTCGGTCATTTTCCATCTCTTCTGGGGGCTCTATCTCATTTGGACGTTACTGGGAACCTTTCAATTTTCTCCGGTTTTTCTTAACCGAATTTTCCGAGAAGTTAGGACACAATCACTTTAACCGTCCCACAAATATCCCTTGCCGGCACCTCGCTCAATTATGCACCCCCTTGTCCAGCTGCTAACCCCCCTTTCAGTGGGGATCGTGGAGAGGGGAGGAAGCCGAGATTTTCGTTGGAGTGAATTTGCAAAAGAAATAATTCCACATTAATTAATAGCAATGAAATTTCAAATTTTGAGTAACGCTATGCTTATACAAACCACCCTTTTCAGTGGGGTTCATGGAGAGAGGAGAAAAACCGAGATTTTCGTTGAAGTGAATTTGTAAAAGAAATAATTCTACATTAATTAATTGAAAACACATCTCAAATTTTAAGATACGCTACAGCCGCTAGCTTACCTTTTAGTGGGGATCGTGGAGATGGGAGGAAGCCGAGATTGGAGTGAATTTGCAAAAGAAATAATTCCACATTAATTAATAGCGAAGAAATTTCAAATTTATGGTTACGCTATGCATAGATGTTTCTTCCAAACACGAATCTGCATTTTATGAATATGTAGCTCCAAGCACAAGCTATAGAATATATCCAACAAAGAATATTCCTGGTAATCCTTACCATTATCCCATTATCATCGTCAATAATTCGTGGGAATAATATCAAGAAATGCTGGGATTAACGGATACACTGTTATAAAAAACCGTGAAAAAACGGTCCCACTGGCGTTCTAGTGACCAGTCGCCCCGTGAAAATAAACTGTTTCGCCGTTTTTATCAGATGTTTTACGGATTTCTAGTGTTAAATTACAGTAAAAACGGCGACACGGTGTTTCTTTTCACGTGCCGACCGGCCACTGAAACGCCGGTAATACCGTTAACGGTAATTTTTCTAACAGTGTAGCACCGTCAAACACAAGAAGAAGGATAACCTGCTCCCAGCAGAACAAATTTAAAGGCAACTCCCGGCTCCCAGCAGAGAAAGAACCATGAGCACTTACCAGCTCCTAGCCAGGCAAAAGCTGAGAGCCCCCAGCCCCCGGCAGACCCCATAAGACCTGCTATGAGTGATCGCCAGACCTGTCACGGCAGCCCGAGGGTCTAATCGCCACTGCGTTATTTACGATGCCGAGGGGAGGGTTGGTGAGGGGGAGGGGCATGTGAGGGGAAGAGAGGGTGAGGGGAGGGGTGGTGAGGGGAAGAGAGAGGAGGGACAGTTGAGGGGAAGAGAGGGGGGGAGGGGCAGGTGAAGGGAAAAGAGGTGGAGAGGGATTAGAGAGGGTAACGCTGAAGCCAGAAAATGTGAGAGGGTAATACGAAGGGCACAAGCGGTGAGAGGGTAACATGGAGGGCACGAGCAGTGAGAGGGTATTATCGAGGGTATTACCGAATCATAGAGGTAAATACCCAGTGGTAACGTGGAAGTAATTTGAGTTAAGTCCATCTAATATTTACTGGAGTAATTGACAGTGAAAATTCTCAGCTCAAGCATCCAATATTTTGCATTTTATCTATTTGGTAATTGCACTTCATCATTAAAGTTACGTACTATTAATTTAAATTTTTTGAGTTATTATTACGATTCGAAACAATGCATGTTGAAATGCAGAGGTGAGATAAAATGATAATCTTTAAAATTGTATACAAACAAAACATTCCTTGTTTGTATAGAAAAGATTGCACACAAACATGTACTCATACAAACAAAATTTCCCCCTGTAACATTCTCATACAAAGTTCCCCCAAACATATACTCATATATAAAAATTTCCCCAATCATATACCATATATACAAATTTCCCCCAAACATATACCATATATACGAAGTTCCCCCAAACATATACCATATATACAAAGTTCCCCCCAAACATATACTCATATATACAAAGTTCCCCCAAACATATATACAAATATACAAAGTTCCCCAAAACATATACTCATATACAAAGTTCCCCAAAAATATACTATATATAAATATACAAAGTTCCCCCAAACATATACTCATATATACAAAGTTCCCCAAACATATACTCATATACATATACAAAGTTCCCCCAAACTATACCATATATACAAATTTCCTCCAAACTATACCTTATATACAAATTTCCCCAAAACATATACTCATATATAAAAAATTCCCCCAACATATACTGATATATACAACGGTTCCCCCTGTAAAGCAACCATCATAGCCCCAAACGCGCGTGTAGTCAAGAGGCCGGAACTCTCGAGTTGTCATCTATCAAATTTTTGACTAACGCTCATTTTTCAAAGTCCATCCGTCCAGTAGAGCGTCAGCAACAAGCCCTTCTCCTCGGATGTGGAAAAAATCGAGCACAATAGTTACTTTGAAAAATATTTGCTCAGAAATTATTTTAAAATAACTTATAACATTTGTGATGATCGTTCAAAATAAATTCTCACGCAAATTATGCATTTGAGACCACTACGAAGAGTCTTGTATGTTGTACTGAATCGCAAATTCGTAATGATTTCGGCTGCAGCTCGAAAAATTCGTGAACGGTGTTAATTATTTTCTTTTCATTAAAAGTTATAATTAGAATTCTAATTTTATATTCTAATTATTCTATTTAGAATTAGAATAATTCTAATTATAAATAATTAGATAATATATTTTCATATGTCGGATGCAAAATTGTTTGACTTCGAGCGCATCGAAGCCTCGGGTTTATCATTAAATTTCCTTATGACATTGAGTGATGATTCAAATTTCCTGACCGATGATTCGGCGAAACAGCTTGAAGGTATAAATTATTATTTAGTGTTATCTCTTTGATTTGACATTTAAAATAGTTATAGTTCTACACGCGCACCTGTATTTTTCATTAATAAAGTTTCAGTATCAATTTCACGAGAGAAAAATCTATAACTTATAATTATAACATTAATATGGTTTCAAGATATGAAGATTACATATATATTTTCGATTTCCTATCACACGGATCCCTAGCAAAACGCCAACGCGCGCGCATTAGCTTAAAAAACAAGAAGTGTGCACAAAAATTGCCATCACAACTTCGGAAAAATTCGGTGTGGGTATCCTTTGCCGTCCTGAATCTACTGAAGGAACGGAAGAAGTTTCTGGAGCAAGAAGAAGCTGCTGCAGAACTCAACCTCTAAGTTACATTGGAAAACTTGAGTCCTTCTTCAAAGTTGGAAGCTTATATTGCACCCACCTTCTTGTGATTGCCGCACAACTAAGTTTTATCGGCGCTGGCTCGGCTAAGTTAGGCGGTATAAGAAAACATTTGTTTGGTCTGCCATGGCTAAAGGGAAGCTAGCGTCCCAACGGTTCATGTCTGCAGTCCAGGGCCCCGACAAACCAGGAAAAGTCCCAGCGGTTCATGTCTGCTGTCAAGGGCCCCGACAAACGCAGGAAAAGTCCCAGCGCTTCATGTCTGCCGTCCAGGGCCCCAACAAACCAGGAAAAGTCCCAGCAGTTCATGTCTGCAGTCCAGGGCCCCGACAAACCAGGAAAAGTCCCAGCGGTTCTTGTCTGCAGTCCAGGGCCCCAAAAAACAGGAAAAGTCCCAGCGGTTCATGTCTGCAGTCCAGGGCCCCGACAAACCAGGAAAAGTCCTAGCGGTTCATGTCTGCAGTCCAGGGCCCCCAACAAAACAGGAAAAGTCCCAGCGGTTCATGTCTGCAGTCCAGGGCCCCAAATAGTCCAGGGCCCCGACAAACCAGGAAAAGTCCCAGCGGCTCATGTCTGCAGTCCAGGGCCCCGACCAAACAGAAAAATCCCAGCGGTTCATGTCTGTAGTCCAGGGCCCCGACAAACCAGGAAAAGTCCCAGCGCTTCATGTCTGCCGTCCAGGGCCCCGAAAAACCAGGAAAAGTCCCAGCGGTTCATGTCTGCAGTCCAGGGCCCCGACAAACCAGGAAAAGTCCCAGCGGTTCATGTCTACAGTCCAGGGCCAAGACAAACCAGGAAAAGTCCCAGCGGTTCATGTCTACAGTCCAGGGCCCCGACCAAACAGGAATAGTCCCAGCGGTTCATGTCTGCAGTCCAGGGCCCCGACCAAACAGGAAAAGTCCCAGCGGTTCATGTCTGCAGTCCAGGGCCCATACAAACCAGGAAAAGTCCCAGCGGTTCATGTCTGCAGTCCAGGGCCCCGACAAACCAGGAAAAGTCCCAGCGGTTCATGTCTGTAGTCCAGGGCCCCGACAAACCAGGAAAAGTATGGGCCAACACTCTGGCCCCAGGCTGCAATCTCCTTACGAACGACCCGGCCTGACCGCTCAATATTGGGCCGATTGCTCTCTTTAATAAAGATTGTTGGGCAGAATGCAACATCGTTGCGAGCGAGCGCGTTGTTGCTGTTTATACATGATTTAAGAACACATACTTTCACGCTTGTAAGTAGCGACCCTGGCGCAAAAAAGTCGTTGCGATGCAGATTGTTCTTCGGCTTGAAGATTGCGCATGCAATGCAATCTCTTTATGAACTACTTTTTCATGTTATACTGTTCGCTGCTATTTGCGCATTTTGTGCATTTCAACTCACTTGTTTAATTTTATAAAATTGTATAATATGTATAGTCGCACACTCGGAGTATTTGTGTGTGTATATGAAGCATGGCTCCAATTATACACATAAGCTTGTCTCCAAGATATTTAAGCTTGTAATTTATTTATTTATACATTAATCCTGCCTCCAGGATCCACCGATATTATATAGGAATATCATTTGTAGTTTTAGAATAACGAGACATCGAAGACAGGCGAAGAGAATGAGATTAGAAAACGAAAATTTTTGTTTTATTCTGGTAAAAATTTTATTCACAAAGGAAAAACTAGTTTCATTCAAACTTCAAAACAGGACTCAAATGAGAGTTTATTAACGATTCCAAACAACGCCATGCTAACCTACTACCTTTTTTTATTTATTATATGGAATAATGACTTTCTGTTGTTGTTGTATGACTTTTCATTACAAATGTAAACAACATGAAATGTTTTATCGAATGCTTGATAGATCCATTGTCAATTCCTATTGGTGCGAACTATACGATTTGACTTATTATTATTATATTCATATTGTAGACATTTTCATTGGACTGTTGAGTTCAATTATTTCAGATTTATTTACGAAGAAACCCTTGGATAAAAAGAATATTATTAACTATCTAAATCTAAAGAAATCCGAATAGAAAAATTTATATGGATAGAGGGTCCCTCCTGAAATACTCTATATATAAAAAGGAATCATCCTACAATCCTCTGTATGTACAGAGGAATCCTTCTAGAATCCTCTATATATATTTATCCTTTATTTTGAATATAGAGGAATTCTCCTTGAATCCCCTTAGAATCTTCTATATGAATAGAAGAATCTTCCTAAAATACTCGTTATATAGAGGCATTTTCCTATAATGCTCTATATGTATAAAAGAATCTTCCTAAAATACTCTATATATAGAGGCATCTTCCTAGAATCCACTATATGTTTAGAAGAATCTTCCTAAAATACTCTATGTGGATAGAAGAATCTTCCTATAATACTCTATATATAGAGGCATCTTCCTAGAATACTCTATATATAGAGGCATCTTCCTAGAATACTCTATATATATAGAAGAATCTTCCTAAAATACTCTATATATAGAGGCATCTTCCTAGAATACTCTATATGTATAGAAGAATCTTCCTAAAATACTCTAAATGTATAGAAGAATCTTCCTAAAATACTCAATATATAGCGGAATCCTCCTATGTATAGAGAGTATTAGGAATCCCCCTAGAATCCTCTAGATATCCTCCGTCCACTGTAAGAAATTTTCGATCGATCTTAAAGTTTGTTAAGAGTCAAGCTAGTTAGGAGCTGCCAAACAAACTTCGCTGCCAGCCGTGTTCCAAACTTCGTAGACGTTTTCCTTGTTGTTGTCGTACCCTAACAAAATTTAGAGTCGCTCCAGCTTCTGGTAATCCAAATCAGAAGCTGCCGCGTCTGCAAATTTTCACTGTAACAAAATTTAGAGTCGCCCCAGCTTCTGGTAATCCAAATCAGACGCTGCCGCGACTGTAAATTTTCACTGTAACAAAATTTTAACGGTATTACCGGCGTTTCAGTGGCCGGTCGGCACGTGAAAAGAAACAGCGTGTCGCCGTTTTCATTCTAATTTAACACTAGAAATCCGTAGAAAATCTGATAAAAACGACGAAACAGTTTATTTTCACGGGGCAACCGGCCACTAGAATGCCAGTGGAACCGTTTTTTCACTGTTTTTTCTAACAGTGTAGAACTTTCAGTTGTTTTGATGAAGCAAAGAACTGTAACTTGTTTTCATGAAACTAAGAACTTTGAGTTTTTTGATGAAGCTACGAATTTTGAGTTGTTTTGATGAAGTTTAGAACTCTGAGTTGTTCTGATGAAGCTAAGAAATTTGAGTTAGTTTGATGAAGATACGAACTGCGAGTTTTTTTATGAAGTTAAGAACTTTGATTTTTTATGGAACTAAGAACTGTAACTTGTTTAGATGAAACTAAGAACTAGGAGTTGTTTTGACGAAGCTTCGCACAGTGCAACGTTTTGATGAAGCTAAGAACTTTATGGAGTTTCCATGAATCTGAGGAGTGAGCATTGTTTATACGAATTAATAAATTATCAAGAGCTGTCACTTATTGTGGTGAAGCGGAAAACTATTAATTGTTCCAGTAAACTGGCAACTGTGTTGGATTTTCGAGCTAAGAACTTTGGGTGTTATTTATGTAAGCTGTTAGTAATGTTCTTGCTAAGAACTATGTTTTTTTTTAATAAAACACAGGTTATAGTCACCGGTGATACGATCACTGATATTGTATGTTGTATTGCCTGGTGGCAGGTTCCAGCAATGGTTTTGTATGTTGTATTGCCTGGTGACAGGTTACAGCAATGGTATTGTATATTGTATTGACTGGTAAAGGTTCAGCTAATTCCATTATATATAGTATTGTATGTTTCATCTCGGAGCAATATTATGATAGACGAAGATTTAGAAAACGTGTTCCAAGTTTCCAAACACGGAGCTTGTTTTTTTTGGAAGCTTCAAGAGATTCTCCCAGAAATATAACATAAATTTCCGTGCTGCAGAAACGATACACACTTGAATATTTATCTGAACTAGAACGCGATCTTTCAACAGCCTGGAGATGATAAAATTAAAGATGCGATCTCCATTTGTTGACTATACGAGGAATATCTTCGGTTCCTTGCTCGCGTTATATTGAAATGGAACTGTAGTGGAAAATTGTAAACTGTTTAAGAGGAATTTTGGCAAAAAGTTCACGAATTAAAAAGATAAGATAAGAGACGAATGTAGGAAATTTATTGAAGCGTCTCAGAAAGAGAGCAGCAAGTGCTATAAATTCAAACTAAACTAAAAAATTAACTAATTCTAACTGACTGAAATAAATTTCTAAATAAATTCTAAATTCTTAAATAACTTCTAAATTCTTAAATAAATTTTGAATTCTAAAATAAATTCTAAATTATAGAATAAATTCTAAATTCTAAAAATAAATTCTAAATCTTAAACTGACTAGAAGAATTTGTTAATTTCCTGATATGAGGTTAGAAAGAACTTCATCAATTATTACCTCAATTAAAAAAGCATGGTAAACGAAAGTCAATTACAGAATTGGCTACTGTTGACTCCGCACCGACAGCCTGGAATTGAAGCGAGGAGATGAGTGCTGCCGAGCTATTAATTAGAAATTATTAATTATAATTTTTTCATTAAAGTTATTAGGTAATAACATTCTGATTAATTACTCGGTAGCACTCAACTTCTCGACTAGTTTGATTAATTTGAAAGTCGATTCTAAATTAAATAAAATGTAAACTTTCTAAATTAAATTTCAGAGTACATTTTATTAACATCAAGAAATTGACTTTAATTTTCGATTTTGTGATCGGGATGCCTGGAAATTACACTAATATAAGAGTATGTGAATTTGTAAATATATTTTTATAATATATTTGCGATATTTATTTGCCTCACACAACAGAGGACAAGATACGTGCCTCACACAACAGAGGACAAGATACGCGCCTCACACAACAGAGGACAAGATACGTGCCTCACACAACAGAGGACAAGATGCGTGCCTCGCACAACAGAGGACAAGATACGCGCCTCACACAACAGAGGACAAGATACGCGCCTCACACAACAGAGGACAAGATACGTGCCTCACACAACAGAGGACAAGATACGTGCCTCACACAACAGAGGACAAGATGCGTGCCTCACACAGCAGAGGACAAGATGCGTGCCTCACAAGAAGACTGGCCTCTGAGGCTCAAGAAACAAGCCCCGGAGTCGGAAAATTTCGCCGACATTTTGCGCGTGCGGCGGCAGGCGGCGCAGAAGAAGCACTTTTATCCCACGGAATTTTGTGGGATTTTTTTATCCCACGGAATTTTGTGGGATTTTTTTTTATCCCACGGAATTTTTTGGGATTTTTGCGGCCGTGACGTAGCTTTAATTACGGGCGGGTTTCTCCGGCGCTAGGCTACTGCTTGATTAAAATAAAATGCTGCGGACTTTCATACCTTCAAGGCTATACGTGAGCCATTTGGACTTTCAAATTCAAGTTATTTGTATAATTCAAAATAGTTCCGTTGAAATTATTAACAATTAATAAATACTGCAACTTATTATTTTTGCACATGACAATGATTAAGGTGTGGCGAATTGGGATTTACTGATTCAAGAGTTTTGTATGGCGTGAATTCCGAATGCTTTTTTGCAAATTTTAAACAATTTCCTCCACATTTTCCATCAAATTTGAAGGAGGATAACTTTCGTAAGCCATTATTTAGAGTCCCAGCTTCTGAATTTGTGGCAGTTTAATTATAAATCTAATCTAAATATTAAATTGCGCCTTGAATTCAACGCCCGCGTCATGCTAACTAATTTAAACGCAGACGCTGGCCGCTGCTTTTGTCGGACGAAGCGCAAAGCCGGATTACATTTCGCTAAGATCTAGCGGACGCTGCGACATTCCGGCATCCTTGCCTAACGCGGACGGAGAATTTGCAGCACTTTACTGCTCCGCGATCAGGATTTCTACAGGAAATGTTAAGTAGGAATACTTGAGGAATTTTTATGTGAGGAAAGGGGATTGAGAGAGGGGATTGAGCCAATTATTGGGCCATGTTGTCTAAATTGTGACACACTTCCTGCACGAAGCAGTTATACGCCCTATTGCCGTGACATATGGGTTAGAATGACCGACTTGTGGCTTATCACTATTCGAAATAATGTATTACAACACCATATAAATAATATATTATTACAACACTTCTCTTTAATTTCAATTCTTCTTGTTTGTTTGTTTGTCTGCTGCAAATCTTATAATTGATATTTAACACACTTCTACCTGTCCAATTGATCTGAAATTTTGCACACTTGCGTAAAGTTGGAGACAATGCATGAATCAATTAACTGAATAAATAATTTTTAAATTTTAATTTTTTATTTATTAAAAAACTTTAATTTTTTTACTATTTGAAATTAAAATTAAAAATTCATTATACATGTGTAACATCGAAAACACTGGATTACTTATAAGTTTTGTCTTTAAAGAGCAATTTTTAAATGCATATTTTTCTCAGTGCACTTGATGTTCATTGTGTGTTTTATTATGCCTACCAAATGGCTTTTTAACATTTTTATGTTTTAATTTTTACTCGTCCATGAGGTCTTTGATCTCATTTCCCCATTATCGTTTGTCTGATGTAAATTTAACGGCTACGATATTTATATTTACTCATGAAAAATTTAAATTTATATTCTCTGCAGAGAGTTGAAAATTTTATGTAGAACTCAGATATAATATATAACAATACTGTCCGAATTCTCCGTTTATATTTTATATTTTTTCTCTGCATATTTTATAATTGTTTATTCATATATAAAATAAAATAGTAAATTTTATATCTTTCTTACACTCCGACCTTCAATTCATGTCTATATAATATTCCAATAGTAAATTTACATCCTACAGTAACACGAGGCAATCTCTCCCTCGCAATTCTAAATCAAATGGAAACAATTTTAACTCAGCAATTGCTTCATGGCGATATCACTAAATTGATAAACAAAATATTTTATTTTATATTAAGGAACTAATAAAAAATTCTGATTAGCTTAGATTAGCTTAAATTCTCAGAATAAAAAATTCTGAGAGACTAGATGAAATAAATGTAGTCAATGCGACGTAATTATGGACAATTGCTTAAATGCTAACTGAGCAAGCTCGCCATACCTTACATTTTATCTAATAAATACCCCCTAATCACATCAAAAAGTATGGAAAGTAGACCAGAGATTTTCTTTAACATAGATAATTCAACAAAAACTCATAATATAAGAACGTTTCGGAGTTGCCATTTCCAACTCCATTGCCTGCCAGTTGGAAAATTGAGATAAAAAATAAATACGAAATCCAATATTTCCATTATTTCGAGTGGAAAATAGCTAGAGGCTGTTCTCAAACTAGGGATCTTTTTTTCAAAATACGCAGATGTTTCTGAAATTCGCATATAGGAAGTAGAAGTTAAAATCTTAATGTCAATAATGTGTCAATAGCAAAGCCTAATTCCAATATCTTATATAACTTCCACTTCCGGTTCTTCCAATTTGAAATTTTAGAAGTCCAGTAAATTTCTAAACAGTTTAAATGCAGCTTTTAGCGTATATCCACTTGATTTTGATGCGTTTTTTACTTCTTTTTGTTACGCTTTTTTAGCGCATTTTCTCATTTATGAAAAAAATGCACTATTGTGCTTGCCATGTCCGTCCGTCTGTCCGTCCGTCAGTTTGTCCGTCCGTCCATCTGTCTGTCCGTCCGTGACGTCACGTTTTCGTTGACGAGAAAATGCGCTCTGTCACTCACTGCAGTGAGTACTGAGTTATATTTGTTTTAATAAATGACTTAAGTTATTTTTTAGAATTTCGACTGAACAAACAACTGGTTGCATGTGTATTCTAGAATTTTCTGACTGACGAGATGTAGAATTTTCTTTGCTTTTGAATTTCTAGTGAACTCGCAACTCAAGCAATCGAGTGACATTGATACCGAGAAACTTGCGTTCAATATTAAATTGCTTCGCTGTTGTTTTTGAATATATGTATTTGTGTTATATATTTGTTGTTTGTTTAATCTAGTGAACGCATAAATCAACGTACAGTGATGGTAATGGTACCGTTGGACAGCTCAGAATGTCAGCTTTAAGATGAGACTAAAAACCGGAAAAGCCAAGAGTGTCGATTTTGGACCTACATTCTCCCCTTAATTACTATGTTTGAAAGTTTTGACAATTAAAAAGATCTAACAATTAATTCTAAGACCTTTCCCTCGTACAATTTATTCCCGCACTTTATGCATGGGAAATTCATGTTCGCAAGGAATATCTTCAATTGAAATGTGCGCAACCCTTCGAAGGTTTTATCGCTTGAATTCTTTTTGCGATTGCAATGCTAGGAGTCTGTTGTGTTTGCTTCGTTGAATGCAAATTTAATGGTCATAAGTACGATCATTGCAGAGAGCCTAAGGCGGTTTCACTACATCTCCTTCATCATTCCGGGATTCCTATGCATTTGTCTTCAAAAATTTTTATGCTTTTCCTAAAAGATCAAGCGGCTTGAATGGAACGATAGACTAGCGCTTTAATCAACCACACTCAGGACATCATTCATTTCATTGAAACCTTTTTCTCATCAGAAATGGAATCAGTTCACACTTGTTGCTCATTCGCTAGTGTTTTTTATATATATTCTTTGGATTTTGATAATGAGCAATGGTTTCAAGGACTGATTTTTCCAAAAGTTCTCTAAAAATACGCGTATTTTTGTGTTTCACACTTGTTACTCATTCGCTAGTGATTGTTTTTTTTAGCTTTTCTGTTGATTTGTGTGATGAGCAATGACTTCAATGAGTAAATGTCCACAAGTACTTCCAAAAAATATTCGTAGTTATGTGTCTTTCAATTACATTATCAACATTCGTATTTTTCACCGTCGAGTCTCGCGTCGAACGGGCTCCCACACGGTCAATCACGCATGAGTAAATCGCTTGACTCAAGAATTTGATCAATCCGCTTGATCCTTTAGGGGCTCCTTAAACGGTCCTTTGGGTCTCAGGACGACCTTTCCTGCATGACTGACACAAAGCCTCCTTGTTGCACTTTTAAAATAATAGGCGTTTAAAAATTACTTTTGAAAGCCAACACTTCTAAAAAGAGGCCAGTGTCTCCGATGTTACACATGTACAATGAATTTCTTTTATTTCCAATGTATTTATTTATATTGTATTATATACATGTACAATTTTATTTGTAAATATTCATTAAAAAAGTTATATGTAGTTTTTTTTAATATTTACAAAATTACCTTTTTTTATTATTTATTCTGTCAATGATGCAAGCATTATCTCCGAATTTACGCAAGTGTGCAAAATATCAGATCGATTGGAAAGGTAGAAGTGTGTCAAATATCGATTATAAGATTCGTAGCAGACAAACAAACAAAGAAACAACAAGAAGTGAAGTTAAACAGAAGTGTTGAAATGAGTATTAAGCTATCACTGCACTCGAAATATTGTCTTCTGGCGTTATGCATGGATAACTATTATTACAGTTCATTATTTCTACTAAGGTTGTCATAATTTTTTTTTGTTGTTAATTTAGTAACAACAATTATTTCGATTGTTACGAAAATTGACCATTGATAGTAATGTCAATTGCTTTAATCCCAGTTCAACAAAAAATTTAAAAGCCAAGATTATACCATAAAAATTCGCAATATTTTTTTGTGACAATGTCTGACAACAATGTGCGACGAACGGTTGACGAGCTAATTAATATTGAACGGTGCCTATTTAATTCAATTAATTCTAATTTCAACACTGTAATTAGGTAAGTGAATGATCGGATAATTGGCTGCGGTAAAGAGAACATGTCGTCAGTTTTGTGACAATGTCTGACAACAATGTGCGACGAACGGTTGACGAACTAATTAATATTGAACTGTGCCTATTTAATTCAATTAATTCTAATTTCAACACTGCAATTAGGTACGTAAATGATAGGATAATTGGCTGCGGTAAAGAATGTCGTTAGTGCACAAGAAATTAGGATCAGTTGTGCACTTTTAATATGGCCGTGATTATTTAATAAATGTATTATAATTTATATAATTATTATATAATTATGATTATTTTATATTAATAATTGATTATTAGTGATTATTTTATATAAATAAAAATAAATGATTTAATTGAGTGATTATTTTATATAAATATAAATAAGTAATTTAATGTAGTATGATCGTTATTATTTTACATATATTTCAACTCTACCAACACGGAAAGTTTTTCTCAGCTCGCCGGAAGCAGACCGCTGCTCGAGTTAGGCTCAAGACAGGACAACTTTATCCTGGAAAATCCTGGAATTCTTGCAGCGCCGTTTACACTTTGAAGAATTTTCCTGTTCTTTTGCTTGAGTTTGGGAGAAGCTACATGCTTTATCTTGGAAATATTTATCTATGAACGCTGTATCGCTGATACAAGACACCAAGCCGAATTTTTAGTCTTACGAAGTGTGTTGAACGATCAGGAGTTTACATGCAAAATGCGCCTACAGGAACCGACGCAGAGCAGTTCGCGTGGAAACTGTCTTGCGGGAAACATGAGTGTTTTTGACATGCCACGGTGAATTCGGAATTTTTCCAGAATTGAAAAATTTTCTGGGATCAAGTGAAGATCTTTCAAAAAAACGTATGGATTTCAGGTTGATCAAAGTTGAGATTTTGAATGGTATTTGTGTGCAATAAAACCTTCCAATGCCAATATGTGGACGAAAGTACGGACGAAATGACCCGTCTTATCCAAATCAGTTTTATTTACAGATTATTGAGCTTGGGTTTGATTTAAATTCAGAATTATTTATCTTAAGCTTCAATTTTTTATCTGCAGAATAACAATTTATTCGACTGTATATGTATTTAATATTTTAAAGCTATAATCACATTTAGAATAATAAATAATATTATAACAGAAGACTGAACTTCCTTGCGCGGAACAAATGTAAATTATCAATGTCTTTCTACCTCCGAAAATTTTACGATCATTACTCGGAAAAATACTCGGAATAATTATTGTCCGATTATTTATGTACCAGCAGTGTTAAAATTAGAACCAATTAAAATTGAATATATATAATGCCTATAACTCATCAACCATGGACACCGGACTTTGTCATCAATAAAAATCTTGCGAATTTTTATGGTATATTCATGGTTTTTAAATTTTTTCTGTAATTCCTAAAATAATTACAACGTTTTAATCTGTAAAACTTTTTTCGCATGACATTTTATTATATATATATTATTAACATGTTATAAATATTTCTCGTAATATAAGATCTGACCACGACATCCGCCATCTGCTATAGCCGCCATGCCTTCCTCAAAGGAGCCAAGCGGCTCAAGTCTATCGTTCTTCGCTCGCCTTAGTGAAATTACGACCAACATCTTAAAATTTTCGTAGAATTTTCTATTCACATCATAAAATGGCGTGGAAGATGGCTAAATTTTGCATTAAATCCCTCTCAATGCACGCTCAAAATTTTCCTCCACTTTCTCTCCCAATCCCCTTTCTTCACATAAAAATTCCTCAAGTATTCCTACTTAACGTTTCCATAATTCCTAATATCCCTAGCTGTTCACCTCACCACCTCTATCACTTCCTTCAACAGCCCAAAATATTCCTCCACTTGCCTCTCAATCCCCTTTCTTCACATAAAAATTCCTCAAGTATTCCTACTTACCGTTTCCTAATTCCCAATATCCCTAGCTTTTCACCTCACCACCTCTATCACTTCCTCCAACAGCCCGTCTTCTTTCCATCAAAACACTTCATTTCCATTAACAAAATACACTAATTTCCCTCAAGTGCGAACCTTCATTTCCCCCAAAAGCCTTCCTCGAATTTCCCTCTGGAAGCTAGCCTACGGCGGCTGTCAAAAATACAGCATAAGCTCTAAAAAAGCTCGCAAAAAATTAAATAGTCAAAAAGTAAAATGTTTTCACGGGGAGACTACTTTACACGAGCAGAGTCCAGCTCATGACTTGATCAAGTGTTCTAAATGGAAGCTAGCCTACGGCGGCTGTCAAAAATACAGCAAAAGCTCTAAAAAAGCTTGCAAAAAAATTACATCCGCAAAAAAAGTAAAATGTTTTCACGGGTAGACTACTTTACACGAGCAGCATCCAGCTCATGACTTGATCAAGTGTTCTAAAAAATGAAATACGGAGCACCGCTGCGGCCTGACAAACGCTCCATAAAATTCTCGAAACTTTTAATCTTGAGATGAAAACTTTATAAACTTGTCTTACGGACGAGACTCAAGTTGAAGCTTCTCGTTGGCCTGGCTTTGCGACGTAAATGAGCGAAATGACTTGCTTTTTTGGGGGGATTCTTTGTAGCTTCTGCTTCAGTTTGCCTGAAAGATCTACTCCCCGTAAGTGTGTCTAACTTTTAAAAGTGTCTTCACAGAGCGCGGTGCTTTTAAAGAAACATTGGCCTATTATTTATCTTTAAGAAATGTTATATTCATTGAGTCATTAAATGGGCTTTCAATATCATATTTTTACATCCTAAATTTTTGTGTTAATCGTAAATTAAGCGTAATTGCTACTTATTCCTATTTTTTCCCAGCGGTTCTTCTTGAATACTTTTTAAATAAGAAGCCATTAATTATATCAAATTATTTTTCATTTCTCAACATATATATCCGCGCTAAAATAGCCTAAGTTCAGAGCAACAAACTCAGCAATGAACTCCATTCCATGTGTTTGGATTCCTTCTGCTTTACAATATTTAAAATAAATATTCGCTGTATTTTCGCTCATAATGTCTCGCCTGAAGCTTCCTTTGCTTCCATGATAATTTATAAACTTGTCTTACGGACGAGACTCAAGTTGAAGCTTCTCGTTGGCCTGGCTTTGCGACGTAAATGAGCGAAATGACTTGCTTTTTTGGGGGGTTTCTTTGTAGCTTCAGCTTCAGTTTGCCTGAAAGATCTACTCGCCGTAAGTGAGTCTAACTTTTAAAAGTGTCTTCACAGAGCGCTTCTCTTGTAAAAGAACATTGGCCTATTATTTATCTCTAAGAAATAATATAATCATCGAGTCATTAAATGGGCTTTAAATATCATATATTTGCTTCCTAATTTTTTTTAAGCTTCAGCTTCAGTTTGCCTGAAAGATCTACTATCCGTAAGTGTGTCTAACTTTTAAATGTGTCTTCACAGAGAGCGGTGCTTTTGAAGAAACATTGGCCTATTACTTATATTCAAGAAATGATATAATCATCGAGTCATTAAGTGGGTTTTCAATATCATTTATTTGCATCCTAAATTTTCGTGTTAATCATAAATTAAGAGCTGTCGCGTAATGGCTACTTATTGCTATTTTTTCCCAGCGGTTCTACTTGAATACTTTTTAAATAAGAAGCCATTAATTATATCAAATTATTTTTCATTTCCCAACATATATATCCACGATAAAATAGCCTAAGTTCAGAGCAACAAACTCAGCAATGAATTATTTTCCATGTGTTTGGATTCTTTCTGCTTCACAATATTTAAAATAAATATTCGCTGTATTTTCGCTCATAATATCTCGCCTGAAGCTTCCTTTGCTTCCATGATAATCTGACGAAAAATTAAATGGGAAAATATCCAAATTCAGGCTTAGTTTTCAAGTGAATTTGTGCCATGCCTGAAAAAATTAACAGTGTTTACAGTGCAGAGTTGAACGGTTGATCTGTTGAACGGTTGATATGTTGAGCGGTTGATATGTTGAGCGGTTGATATGTTGAGCGGTTGATCTGTTGAAAGGTTGATCTGTTGAACGGTTGATCTGTTGAACGGTTGATCTGTTGAACGGTTGATCTGTTGAACGGTTGATCTGTTGAATGGTTGATCTGTTGAACGGTTGATCTGTTGAACGGTTGATCTGTTGAACGGTTGATCTGTTGAATGGTTAAACTGTTGAATGGTTGATCTGTTGAACGGTTGATCTGTTGAACGGTTGATATGTTGAACGGTTGATTAGTTGAAAGGTTTATCTCTTGAACGGTGATATGTTGAACGGTTGATATGTTGAACGGTTGATATGTTGAACGGTTGATCTGTTGAACGGTTGATCTGTTGAACGGTTGATTTGCTGAGTGTTTGATCTCTTGAACGGTTGATCCGTTGAATAGTTGATCTGTTACACGGTTGATTCGTTGAACGGTTAATCTGTTAAACGGTTGATCTGTTAAAGTTAAACGGTTGATCTTTTGAACGGTTGATCTGTTAAAGTTAAACGGTTGATCTTTTAAACGGTTGATCTTTTGATCGGTTGATCTGTTAAACCGTAATCTGTTTGCTACCCTTCCCAACGGTTATGCAGTGGCTCAGCATAAACGGCTTTATTGTAGGCTAAAAGATAAAGTTTTAATGAATTTTTGCACCAACAGGCTAACGTAGAGCGAATGGTTTCGAGCATGAGTCAACTGATGTGCATATGACTGAAGTTGATTATGATTTTAACTGCTGCTAAAACATCAATTGGCATGGAATCCTGAAATTAATTAATTATTTGCATCAATAATTTTCATCGATAATTAATAATTTTATGATTAATTAAGTAGACGGCGAAGTATTTTAAAAGAATGCTAAAGTGTTTTTGCCGTCTGTAGTTACGTCTCCCTGCAGCCCGAAAAAGTTGACACAACTTCGTTACATGTTATATCAGATTGCAATTTTAATTAACATAAAATCGATTTTATAACGAAGTCGAATTTCGATTGTTGGAAACTGGTTATTATTTTAACGTCTGTTCAACGTTAAAAATTAGACCAAATTAATGATGTATCATAACTTCTTGTAAATTAATACCTCAGCCGTGACACTAATCTCATTATGAAAGTTATTTTTTTCAAGCTACGTCATACACCCAGCCGACACAGAGTGAGTTAATTAATATATTATATAGTATTACCATTATATATTAATATATATATATATTATTAATAAATATATTAATTATATGAACTAATTATATATTAATATATTATTATTAATATATTAATGTATTATTAATAATATATTAATATATTATAAAGGTTCATATATTATATTAATTTAATATATTAATATTATAAAGTATTAACCACTAGATTATTGAAATTTAATACAAGGTTTTAATATTTTGTTAACTTCAAACTGAGTTTCAACTCACAGTCTCCTCGTAACCCGACACTTTGAGTGACCAGCCAGAGGTAATCTCGCTAACAGTCTCCTCTGACCAGCACTTCAGAGATCAAATATCTAGCGGGAAACTCTGTGAGAAGCGAACACCGAGCAGAATATAACCTGCAAAGGCAATACTGAATGACTATTATTCTGTAGCGGTAACTGTCTTGTATAAATGGCAACAATCAGACGTTGGTATTTGGCAACACCTCGATCCCTCCAGTTTAATGTTTGAAAATGTTATAAACGTAAAAGGGATTTAATAGATAGGGTAATGAATTAAATGTGCTTGAACATTAATTCAAATATTTTGGTAACATTGGTAGTCTAAGCATCACTAGCGATATAAATACAATCAGCTTCAGTGTTAATAAGTGATTAATAATTATTGTTACTTAGCCATTATCAGTTATAATTACCTAACAATACTCAATAGCATAGTCTGCACTAACAATAATAGCGGTGTCAGTACAGTAATGATATTTTCTTTATACAAGATGGACTAGCTAATTAAGTGCTAGGAATTCGATGTAAATATGAACTTGAAATAGTAGGATTTTGGCTGCTAGCTATTGCTATTGCAACAGTTAAGGCAGTATAGTAGTACCAGCAGTATAACCAGCACTAGTGCTGTTGCCTCCACTATATATAAGCACTAGTGCGGCCGTCACTAGTATCACTACTGGCAAAATGTGTCCCACTTGAGTGCACATCTCGGGCTTTTTAGCGCATTTTCTCATTTAAGGAAAAAATGCCCTATTGTGCTCGCCATGTCCGCCTGTTCGTCCGTCTGTCTGTCCGTCTGTCTGTCTGTCTGTCTGTCTGTCTGTTTGTTTGTCTGTCTGTCCGTGTTGCCTCCACTATATATAAGCACTAGTGCGGCCGTCACTAGTATCACTACTGGCAAAATGTGTCCCACTTGAGTGCAAACCTCGGGCTTTTTAGCGCATTTTCTCATTAATGGAAAAAATGCACTATTGTGCTCGCCATGTCCGCCTGTCCGTCCATCTGTCTGTCCATCTGTCTGTCTGTCTGTCTGTTTGTCTGTCTGTCCGTCCGTGACTTCACGTTTTCGTCGACGAGAAAATGCGCTCTCTGTCACTCACTGCAGTGAGTACTGAGTTATATTTTGTATTCACAGAATTCACTGGCAGAACGCGGTGCTGGAATGCTGAAATATTTAACAGGACTCCATTTGCGGATGCTGAAAGCTTCAGTGCTGCTCAGTAAATCATGAACATGAGCACAATATCGTGCTGTAGTGCTGCTGCTGTATGGCTGTCATGAAATTTCTGTTGTAGCGCCCACATGTACCTAGTATTCCGTACTATAGTTCCTACTACACTGTTAAAAAAAACGGTGAAAAAACGGTCCCACTGGCGTTCTAGTGGCCAGTCGCCCCGTGAAAATAAACTGTTTCGCTGTTTTTATTAAATGTTTTACGGATTTCTAGTGTTAAGTTATAACAAAAACGGTGATACAGTGTTTCTTTTCACGTGCTGGCCGGCAACTGAAACGCCGGTAATACCGTTAACGGGAATTTTTCTAACAGTGTAGTAAGTTACTTCGCTCTAGAACTAGTGACCATTGTTAGCATTGACTCGGCTCTTGTACGTTCAAGACCTACAACTACTGTTCTCCTTGTAAGTATTGTGTAAATAGTTTCGTTATGTGTAAGACCTTCACATATGAATATATTATTATTACGTTACCGATTTCCTGTTTTATAGTAGTGTTATTTTGTTCCAGCATGTTGCGTTCTTGTTGGATAAAGCTCATGTTGAGTTACCTCGGCTTTCGCTTACAACAACGGCAGTATTGAATATAATACCAGTCGCGTTGAAGGGAATAATTTAAAATAAATTTTCATAATAATGAAAGCTTGGGTGCTGCTAATGGTGACAGCAGTGTTTTCTTAAACAAAATGACGCCGAGCTCTGTGATGTCCCTGTTTCTGACAGTGACTTTAGGGTGTTAGCTTCAACCTCCGGTACTTCAGATTTGCGTATCTTAGAATCCTTGGCCTATACTTTCAAAAAAGTTAAGAGGTCGTAAGTTCATCAGCCAATCATTAACGGCCTTTCAAGCCAAATCCACCAATCATAGACAAGAAAATAGAGCGTAAGTACTTACGTTCACTTAGCGAGTTTTGAAAGTATGGCCCCTTGTACATTTTCAAACTTAGGCCCAGTTTAAATTCAGCTGTTAGCTCTTATCCCCTTGAAATTGTGAATAGATAGTTTTTTTTTGCCCTATTGCTTGTAAATTTAGGTTTTTAATTGTGTTCTGTGCTTTCAATTGTATTAAATCGTGACTTATTATGTAAATTCTATATTCTACGAACTGACGATAAAGCTGGACTCCGAAACGTTTTATATAAAGATATGGATTTTTGTGGACTAGTTTTTTAGTTAACTTGCGATTTAAGCAAATAAGTGAGTTGTAGAAGGTACGTGTAGAAATGAAGTGTAGAAATAAAATGAGTTGTAGAAGGTGACATTTGAATAATTGACGTTGAAGGCTATGATGCTAGAAGAAATTTGATGGCAGCATCGAAATTCCGAAATTCTATCATCTGAATTTATTATCGAATATTCTAGACGTTAAAATAATAAGAACAAATTATCAAAGCTCCGTAATATTGTCTAAAATATTGCCAAAGCTACGTAATATTGCCTAAATAATAAAGCGTTTATGTCTAAATATTCAATGTGTACAGCCTCCACGTTTTATTATATATAAGGAGTAAAGCACACATGTGTTAATAATCAAGTAGGGAAGAACAAATATTTTGAATAATTAATTTTGTTCAACTTCCAAGTTTAAATCATTAACGTTCCGAGCAAATAAGATCTTATAGTCTTATAAACAAGTTCAGTCTTATAGTCTTATAGTCTTATAAGATCTTATAGTCTTATAAACAAGTTCAGTCTTATAGTTTTATAGTCTTATAAGATCTTATAGTCTTATAAACAAGTTCAAACAAGTTCAAGGCCTAGGCATGAATTAAAACATGTGCAGAGCGAATTTAATCATTAATATCTTGAATTTACTTAAAATAAAAACAGAGGACGAAGGATCAATCGGGTTGTTACCCCAAAAACATTGGTGCTCTTCGAATGTTGCCCTTCATGTCTAACTGTTACTACTAGTGAATAAATGTTACCGTTCGGGTTTAAATATCCCTTCACGAATAGATGTAACCCTTTGGGCAACTGTGCCAATTATATATAAATGTTAAATCTCGTGTGTAAATGTTATGCCTCATTTTTAAATGTTAAATCTCATGTGAAAATGTTACCCCACGTGTGTGAATATTTTGCCCCTCGTGTGTAAACATTACACCTGGTGTGTAAATGTTAACCCTCGTGTGTAAACATTACCCCTGGTGTGTAAATGTTAACCCTCGTGTGTAAACATTACCCCTGGTGTGTAAATGTTACCCCTCGTGTGTAAACATTACCCCTCGTGTGTAAACATTACCCTGGTGTGTAAATGTTACCCCTGGTGTGTCAATATTACCCCTGGTGTGTAAATGTTGCCCATCGATATGTAAACGTTAAAAACAAACTGTGAAAATTCCGAGCAATAATAACGAACTAGTAGAAGGATATTTCTAAACGTAATATACTAGGTATGATATGTATTACTTCATAGATATTTATTTACCTATTAACTAAATTTGCAGCTCTGTATTCTATTAGTCAACATAGGTAGACTAACCTTAGATGTAGCTTTATTCTGGCTTTATATTGTTTAATAACTTAATTGTCCTGTTTCAATAAAAAATATATTGAACTAAATTCCCTTTATGTGATTTTTAAATTTCGACTGCAAATAATTCCTTGTCCCGAATTTTAAAGCATCGAAATTGAGAAATCACCATACTATTCCAATCACCATACTATACCAATCACCATACTAATGCCAATATCAATATTACTATACCAATCACCATACCATTCCAATCACCACACTATTCCAATCACCATATTATTCCAATCACCATACTATTCCAATCACCAGACTATTCCAATCACCATACTATTCCATTCATCATATCATACTATCCCAATCACCTTCAACTATCATTCAATTTTCCTGATTTTTCAAATGCAACATTGAATCGTCCGAGAATGATTATAATTTCATGAGAATATCTTCATCTGAACTCATCATGTGTAGCTATGCGATGCGCGCTCAGTAATATATCTTTAAAATTAATACATAAAATATCGTGAAAATTTAAAAAAAATTAATTCGTAAAACATCGTGAAAAATTAATGAAAAAATTAATACGGAAAACCTCTCCTTTCTAATGTACAGCCCGCATTTTACTCCTTGTTTGCATTTATCGTCTATTTATTTCATAATTCAATTTAATTCAAACAACATCTAATAATTTGTTACTCTTAAATACCCCTCACTTCCCTCTAAACCTGACTCATTCCCTCACTCTCCCTCATCTCACACCAGTCCCAATTTCTCACTCCTCCCCACACCAGTCTTCACTTCCCCAATTCCTTACTCCTCCTTTCCACACCAGTCCTCACTTCCCCAACTCTTCACTCCTCCCATTCCTCACTTTCCCAACTCCTCACTTCCCCAATTCCTCACTCCCCCATTCCACACCAGTCTTCACTTCCCCAATTCCTCACTCCCCCCTTCCACACCAGTCATCACTTCCCCAATTCCTCACTCCCCCACTCCCAAATCGCGTCCCCGGCTCCCATTTCCACCTCCCCAAGCCCCAGCAAAAGCCCCGCGATCGCAAGCATGCAAATTTAATTTTGTGTTGATGGCTTGAGGCTTCATCAGACGATGGCGTCTCTGGGGAGTGAGGGGAAAAATACGAGGGGCGTGTCAGGAAGAAGGGAACCAGGGGGAACTAGGAGGAGAAAGAGGGAGGGGAACTAGGAGGACAAAGAGGGAGGGGAAGTAGGAGGACAAAGGGGGAGGAGAACTAGGAGGACTAAGAGGGAGGGGAACTAGGAGGACTAAGGGGGAGGGGAACTAGGAGGACAAAGGGGAAGAGGAACTAGGAGGACTAAGGGGGAGGGGANCCACAGTGTTGATACATATGATGATCTACAGTGTTGATACATATGATGATCTACAGTGTTGATACATATGATGATCTACAGTGTTGATACATATGATGATCTACAGTGTTGATACATATGATGATCTACAGTGTTGATACATATGATGATCCACAGTGTTGATACATATGATGATCCACAGTGTTGATACATATGATGATCTACAGCTGTCTCTTATACACATCTAGATGTGTATAAGAGACAGGTGTGAGGTTCAGTGGCCAATTTAGCTTCACAAAAGCGAATGGAATTGAGCTCTTTAGGTGGCAAAGGGGCCGTGATGGGGATATTGACGCGCTGGGGAAGACGGTAGAGAAGATCGGAACTTAGGGATTTATTGGGACTTAAATCCTTATTGAAAGATTTATGGAGATATGGTTCAGGGGAGATATGAAGATATGGAGATACGGTTCAGGGGAGATATGGAGATATGGAGATATGGAGATATGGAGATATGGAGATATGGAGATATGGAGATATGAAGATATGGAGATATGAAGATATGGAGATATGGTTCAGGGGAGATATGGAGATATGAAGATATGGAGATATGGAGATATGGAGATATGGAGATATGAAGATATGAAGATATGGAGATATGGTTCAGGGGAGATATGAAGATACGGAGATATGAAGATATGGAGATATGGTTCAGGGGAGATATGAAGATATGAAGATATGGAGATATGGTTCAGAGGAGATATGGAGATATGAAGATATGAAGATATGAAGATATGGAGATATGGTTCAGGGGAGATATGGAGAGCGTAGTCTCTTGTTGTCGTTATTTAGCGTCGGTGGCAGAAATTTAGGTCTTGAATATATTTCTACCGTCTTAAGTGAACGCTTTACTTATCGTACGAATGATGGGCATCCTGCTGTATCTGGTGGAAAAATGATCATTTGACAGGTTGCTGGGAATTACTGAAGTCTTAGCCTATTAAATTTATTGTCCGAGTAATTTATACAAGTAACTCATAAATACTAATTAGATACATGTATTTTGTCAAACATGTGACTTAGGCTGTAATTTAAATAGGTTCTAGATCTAATAATTTATTCACAGATATTCTCTTTCTAATTATTCTTTCACTAATTATTTCACAGAAATTCTCTCACTAATTATTCTCTCACTAATTATTCACTCACTTTCTTTCTTTCACTAATTATTTCACAGAAATTCTCTCACTAATCAATTATTAGTAAGTAACGGGGGGCGAACTTTTTATCCGAAAATTTACTCCAATGAAAAAAATGTTCTTTTTTTGAATGCAAGGCCAAAAATTTTGAAGAAACTGGCAGCGTTTTGTAAAGGCGTAAGTAAAGAAGCAGTGTGATCGTTGAGCGTCGGTGCTGCCAAAGTTTGGCCCTCAAAGGGATTCCCTCTAAACAAGGCAATTCTTGAGGGGAGTGTTGCAGCTGCGTCCGGCAATCTAGAGGAGTGTCCCTCGGCCGGATACTTCTTGTTTCGGATTTTCCTTTTTTTTTTGGTAGTGATTTAATTAAAGTATTTAGGTTATTTAACAGCAGCAATCATACATGCAATGCTTTACTGCAAGATACGTTATATTATTTAAAGTGATGATATGAGCGCGATGATATCGGCGGTGTTGATACTTATGAAGATATGCATGCAGTGTTGATACATATGATGATCCACAGCGTTGATACATATGATATGAGCGCGATGATATCGGCGGTGTTGATACTTATGAAGATATGCATGCAGTGTTGATACATATGATGATCCACAGCGTTGATACATATGATGATGCTCAGTGTTGATACATATGATGATCCTGTGTTGATACATATGATGATGAGCAGTGTTGATCCATATGATGATCTACAGCGTTTTTACATATGATGATCTACAGTGTTGATACATATGATGATGCACAGTGTTGATACATATGATGATCCACAGTGTTGATACATATGATGATCATCAGTGTTGATACATATGATGATCCTCAGCGTTGATACATATGATGATGCACAGTGTTGATACATATGATGATCCTCAGTGTTGATACATATGATGATCCACAGTGTTGATACATATGATGATGCACAGTGTTGAAACATATGATGATCAACAGTGTTGATACATCTGATGATCATCAGTGTTGATACATATGATGATCTACAGTGTTGATACATATGATGATCCACAACGTTGATAATTATCATGAAGTACGTTGACGATTCATCATTTCTGTTGAATATGAGGATTGCAACATGGGTGGAACATTAATAAAGTGTCGGATATATAATTGACAAAATTGGTCGAGTGAAGTAGACTATCTATCTATCTAGTAGACTATCTATTAAAATATCCCAAGATGTTTTAGTTTATCTCGCTTGATATTTTTGTGAGCATAAACAGCAATTAAAATTCTGCATAATTTAAATACATTTTATTGTTCAAGAAATAACGGCAGTTTAGCTACTTCTAATAAAAGGATAGAAAAAGTGTTATTCAAAAGACGAAAAATAAGATTTACACGCAAAGTAGAAGAATTATACGCGAATATTTATACGTGAAGAAGAAGATTTATACGCGAAGAAAGAGATTTAAACGCAAAGATGATTTATACGCGAAGAAGAATATATATATATACTCGAAGAAAAAGATTTATACTCGAAGAAGCAGATTTATACGCGAAGATTTATACGTGAAGAAGAAGATTTATACGCGAAGAAGAAGATTTATACGCGATGAAGAAGATTTATACGCGATGAAGGAGATTTATACGCGAAGAAGAAGATTTATACGCGATGAAGAAGTTTTATACGCGAAGAAGAAGATTTATACGCGATGAAGAAGATTTATACGCGAAGAAGAAGATTTATACGCGATGAAGAAGATTTATACGCGAAGAAGAAGATTTATACGCGAAGAAGAAGATTTATACGTGATGAAGAAGATTTATACGCGAAGAAGATTTATACGCGATGAAGAAGATTTATACGCGAAGAAGAATATTTATACTCGAAAAAGAAGATTTATACGCGAAAAAGAAGATTTATACGCGAAGAAGAAGATTTATACCCGAAGAAGAAGATTTATACGCGAAGATTTAAACGCGAAGAATATTTATACGCGATGAAGAAGATTTATACGCGAAGAAGAAGATTTATACTCGAAAAAGAAGATTTATACGCGAAAAAAAATAAGATTTATACGCGAAGGAGATTTATATAACCCCTGAATATAGCCCTGAATAACCCTTCTAGTCTTCAATAATTCAGAGAAATCCGTTTAGGCGATCAATACGTGTTCTGAGAACGCGTTGATTGCAGGGGGTGTTTTCAATGAGCGCGAGAATTGAAGACGAATTAATATAAAAAAACGCACATTTGAGTGTTCGAAAAACGCGTAAATTTAGCGCTGCCTTTTTTAGAAATGATTAGCTGAGGAGAAAACATCGGGGAAAAAAACAAGGGTTGAGAGGCTAACGATCTAAAATCTTTACCTATGCGTCCCTAAAACGCCAAGATTAATATAAAATCTTTACCTATGCGTTACTAAAACGTTAAGATTGATCTAAATTATTTATCTATGCGTTACTAAAACGTTAAGATTAATCTAAAATCTTTACCTATGCGTTAATAAAACGCTGAGATTGATCTAAACTATTTATCTATGCGTTACTAAAACGCTTAGATTGACTGGAAATCATATAAATTATAGAATGCGTATTCTGGGCTGGAGAAGGGTTAAAAAATGAATTGGAGAATAATCCTACAATTTAGGTTGACTGAATATGAGTTGTATTCACGAATAGGTTGACTGGAGACGTGCTCGGAATGTAAAGAGTTCGACTAAGTCCTGTTCGAGTCACGAATAAAATTTTTTAATGAAATAGACTAATTTTTTTAATGGGTAGCCAAAGGAGATTGGTTACTCCGAATTTTAAGCCTTTGCATTGAATTTACTGAACAATTGAGAGTTCTTAATGTTTCCTTAATAGAGGTCAATGTGTTATTAAGTTGTATACTTCGGTGCCTTTTTCAATGTCATAAATTGAAAAAGTATTGAAATTGTTATTAAGTATTGAAAGCCATGCTCGAGCTCGCATCAACTGTTCTAAGATGAAGCCTCGGCTCAGCCACCGCCGCTGCCATTAGAAGTGATATGCAAATTTTCTATCACGATTCATGGAAAATTTGGCTGTAGCTAGCAATTCTCGATAGAAATTTGCATCTTACGAGGACCGTATCTAAAAACAATCACCCCAGCTAGGATCGTAACTCCATACGTTGTGAGCTGCGGCACATAAATGAACTGTGTATCGAGGCTGTAGCGGCCGCAATGCCGAGCGGTTTATCATGGAAATTTTATCTTCGTTTAACGACATTTTATTAAACTGGATTTGAGTTTTCTTATCATTTTTATAGCATTTTACATTAGGAATATACTTGGTAGATGATTTAATGGGATTTGTGAACTGCGTATCGAGGCTATAGCGGCCGCAATGCCGAGCGGTTTATCATGGAAATTTTATCTTCGTTTAACGACATTTTATTAAAGCGGATTTGAGTTTTCTTATCATTTTTATAGCATTTTACATTAGGAATATACTTGGTAGATGATTTAATGGGATTTTAGTGTGTTTCACTTGGAGCGATTTTCCTCTAAAATTTCAGATAAAATAGCTAAAAAAGCATGAAAAATTTTCTTGAAACTTTTATTTGAAGACGCACTTCAAAGTTTCATTCACATGCTGTCTATGATGAATTGTCTTGTGGAATCCCCAAAGAAATATTTTGTAGTTTCCTTTTTTTCGATTGTTGTACCTATATTTTTCATTCATGTGAACATAGCTGAATGATTTTCAGCATCGAAACACATTTAACTTATTAATAAATTGTGGCAATTTTAGATTAATATCTCATCGAGTCATCAATCCTCTCGTTATTATTCACATGCCATCTAAATCTTTTCGAAAGCTAAACGGAACGTGCTTCATTTAACCCCTTTACATGATTTGAAATTAGAAGCGGTTGAGCTCAGTTTGACATTCGTTTCCTGCGATTAAATCAAACCCATTACAACAATAATTGATAAACGTTTCAATAAATTATAACTTTGCTCGGATTGAATAGAAATTAATGTACGAGTGGTTGCTGGGTAAATCACTTTCTATTCATAACCTGTAGCAGAAATGGGCCCGCACCCAAATATTACGATGCGGTATAGGCCTACCAACAGCAGGCGGCGGTATAGGCCTACCCACAGCAGGCGGCGGTATAGGCCTACCCACAGCATTCAGCGGTATAGGCCTACCACAGCAGGCGGCAGTATAGGCCTACCCACAGCAGGCGGTGGTATAGGCCTACCCACAGCAGGCGGTCAGCAGGCGGCGGTATAGGCCTACCCACAGCAGGCGGCGGTATAGGCCTACCCACAGCAGGCGGCGGTATAGGCCTACCCTCAGTAGGCGCAATAGGCGCCTACCTTTTCGCCTAATAGGCGTCTACCTACCTATACCGCCTATACCGCCTACCTACCTATACCGCCTATACCGCCTACCTACCTATACCGCCTATACCGCCTACCGGTAGTATAGGCCTACCCTCAGTCCCGCTATAGGCCTACCCTCAGTCCCTCTATAGGCCTACCCTCAGTCCCGCTATAGGCCTACCCACAGTCCCGCTATAGGCCTACCCTCAGTCTATAGGCCTAAAGACAGCGGGACGGACGCTCGATTATACAGTTTTGTGCGCAGGCTGGGCGCAGTGCAAGCTCTTCATGAATATTCAGAAGTCATTTAATGGGAAGCTAAACGCGCGTCACTATTGCGCTCGCCAAACATTTGTGGTCGGTGCTTCTTGTGGCGAAGCGCGGCCAGCAAACGTGCTTACTTTCATTTAACAGAGCTTGTAATTCACCTAAAATGGGGAAAAACTATTGCGCTCGCCAAACATTTGTGGTCGGTGCTTCATGTGGCGAAGCGCGGCCAGCAAACGTGCTTACTTTCATTTAACAGAGCTTGTAATTCACCTAAAACGGGGAAAACTGCCATTCTTATCGAAATCCGATCTTTAAGCAATGAAAAATACAGATTACTTTCATTTAACAGAGCTTGTAATTCACCTAAAACGGGGAAAACTGCCATTCTTATCGAAATCCGATCTTTAAGCAATGAAAAATACAGAATACTTTCATTTAACAGAGCTTGTAATTCACCTAAAACGGGGAAAAATGCCATTCATGTCGAAGATACGATCTTTAAGCAATGAAAAATACAGAAAACTTGAGGGTTGAAGAATTTCATCATAACATTAACATTCACCCAAAATGGGGAAAATGCCATTCTTATCATAGATAAGATCTTAAAGCAATGAAAAATACAGAATACTTGAGGGTTGAAGAATTTCATCATAACATTTACATTCACCCAAAATGGGGAAAAATGCCATTCTTATCGAAATGCGATCTTTAAGCAATGAAAAATACAGAATACTTTCATTTAACAGAGCTTGTAATTCACCTAAAACGGGGAAAAATGTCATATTGAAGATAAGATCTTTAAGCAATGAAAAATACAGAATACTTTCATTTAACAGAGCTTGTAATTCACGGGGAAAAATGCCATTCATATTGAAGATAAGATCTTTAAGCAATGAAAAATACAGAATACTTTCATTTAACAGAGCTTGTAATTCACCTAAAATGGGGAAAGCTGCCATTTTTATCGAAATGCGATCTTTAAGCAATGAAAAATACATAATACTTTCATTTAACAGAGCTTGTAATTCACTTAAAATGGGGAAAACTGCCATTCATATCATAGATACGATCTTTAAGCAATGAAAAAATATAACTCAGTACTCTGCAGTGAGTGACAGAGAGCGCATTTTCTCGTCGACGAAAACGTGAAGTCACGGACGGACGGATGGACAGACGGACAGACAGACGGACGGATATGACGAGTACACTAGGGTACTTTATCCAGAAATGAGAAAATGCGCTAAAATACAGAACACTTTAGGGTTGAAGAATTTTTTCATTACATTTACATTAATTTTGAAAACAGATTAAGCGCAGAATGAATTTCAAACCTTCTTTCACGGAAATAGCAATTTTTTATTCTATTAACGAAAAATTTGGCCAAAAATCAACATCATTTTGGTTGAGCTTCCGTAGAGTACCGAGATGAAAAACTTCGGAGAAAATTTCATCACAAAATTTAAACGAAGTATGATGTTCAATTTCGGTGTTATGATTGGTTCACTAATTCAGAGCGCACGCAATATAAAAAAATGCATACGCATTACATCAGCGACGGAAACTTCCATAGAGTAAAAAAATTCCGATTTGATTAACATGAACCAAATATTGAATGTGCATTTACGCATTGAGTAATCATTACTTCTGTGATAAATTAAATTGAGGGACGCATCGGTCAAGAATCAATTTAAAATCTCGTTAGTTCGGGTCCGAAAAATACGCGCAGTGCACGCGCACGAAGTTTTACAGCGCAGATTAGAACGCGTAAAATCAAAGGCCTAATTTACGCCTGCACTTGAATTGCTTCACTGTGTAAATTAATGACCTGGGCACCGGAGGAGTGTTTTAACACCAGCGTGACATGCTGGTGTGGTGCCTGCGTGATATGCTAGTGTGACTCCAGCGTGACATGTTGGTGTGATGACTGCGTGACATGCTGGTGTGATGCCTGAGTGACATGCTGGTGCGACACCAGCGTGACATGCTGGTGTGATGTTTGCGTGACATGCTGGAGTGAAACCTGCGTGTTATGCTGGTGTGACGCCTGCGTGACATGCTGGTGTGATGCCTGCGTGACATGCTGGTGTGATGTCTGCGTGACATGCTGGTGTGATGCCTGCGTGACATGCTGGTGTGATGCCTGCGTGACATGCTGGTGTGATGCCTGCATGACATGCTGGTGTGATGACTGCGTGACATGCTGGTGTGATGCCAGCGTGACATGCTGGTGTGACGGCTGCGTGACATGCTGGTGTGATGGCTGCGTGACATGCCGGTGTGACACATGCGTGACATGCAGGTGTTGCCTGCGTGACATGCTGGTGTGGTGCCTGCGTGACATGCTGGTGTGGTGCCTGCGTGACATGCTGGTGTGGTGCCTGCGTGACATGCTGGTGTTGCCTGCGTGACATGCTGGTGTGGTGCCTGCGTGACATGCTGGCGTTGCCTGCGTGACATGCTGGTGTAACACGAGCGTCAAAATTAGAGTGTTCACCCGAAATAACGTTAGCGTGACACTAGGACGGGATATGGAAATCGAAAAACCTGTTATTTAATTTCAACCTGTTTCTTTGCACCAGCGTGTGGTTTGTGATGTGTTAGTGAACACATCGAGTGTGTTGTTTGTGATGTGTAAATTGTACACATCGAGAGTGAGGTTGGTGTGCGTGTAAAATAAATGCATGTACGTTGTGTACATACAACTATACATAACTTATATATACAGCTACAACTGCTGCAACTTATATATGCTGCTTTTGTAACTTATAAGCTTGAGTTATATGTACAGCTACAGCTTCTGTAACTTATATATGCTGCTCATGTAACTTATAAGCTTGAGTTATTTGTACAGCTACAGCTGCTGTAACTTATATATGCTGCTTTTGTAACTTATAAGCTTGAGTTATATGTACAGCTACAGCTGCTGTAACTTATATATGCTGCTTTTGTAACTTATAAGCTTGAGTTATATGTACAGCTACAGCTGCTGTAACTTATATATGCTGCTTTTGTAACTTATAAGCTTG
>NW_025931885.1:0-3378 GCF_000764305.2 Hyalella azteca | reverse complement strand
TGCACCTGACCTCTTAGTGCACCTGACCTCTTAGTGCACCTGACCTCTTAGTGCACCTGACCTCTTAGTGCACCTGACCTCTTAGTGCACCTGACCTCTTAGTGCACCTGACCTCTTGGGGCACCTGACCTCTTAGTGCACCTGACGATTTAGTGGCATCTTTGAACCCAACGTTTCAACAGTTGTTTATTTAAATGACATGCATTCAACAACATGTATGTGCTGTCCGTTACATTTTGAGTCTGAGGAAAAGTTTACTGTAAAGTTGAACTGAACTGAAGTGGATACTCACATTCACTGGAGTTGAAAGTTGAATATGAGTATCAACTTAACTTGGATGAAGAATTATATTTCCTCACATGTTACCCAACAAGTTTTCGGTTTTGCCAACCGTTCAACATTCATATCTCTGTTATTGATGTTCTTGAGACGCCAATAATATTTACCAGAAATTTGCGGTAAAATGCAAATTTTTAGACGTTANCCTGTTCAGTAAAAATTTCTCAAGATACCCACATGCCCAAATCAACCAGATTGAAGACGCCCAACTCAAACCAGCGCATCCTTAAGAGCAAAGACAATAGTATTAAGGGGTGTCGGTGACGCGCCACATGTTTACAACTTTGTAAGTTGTAAACATGTGTAACATAAACAGTAACAACTTTGCCCGACAAAGTTGTTACTTTGTCGGGCAAAGTTGTTGCAACGAGCCGCGATTTGTCTATGGATTCCAAACGACACGTGTCTTCTGGTAATGTAGTAAGAGTCGTGTATCATTCTTCGTCTTGATCAACAATTTTTTTTATATTTTCAATTGCCATTTAGTGCCATTTTCCCAAAATGTGTTATTCCGGCGACAAAGCCATAGTAGAATTTGAGGCAAACCTCATATCGTGAATTGTTAATGAATGGGTCATTGTTTTTTTATCGGGAAGAGAATAAACTAAAAGAAAAACGTTCACGGCATCATCTCATTTTAAGGCCTCGATATCAAGAGCCTGTCAGTCCTCTGCAGTTCCCTTGCAGCTTATTTTTACTCGTGAACGCAAAATATCTTTCAGTTGGAATTAGGTTCGAAAAAATGCCCCTCGTGAGCCATTATTAAATCCTTCACCCCAAGAGTCCAAATATTTATGAGGTAACATGTATTACTATTCTGGAAACAGAAATAAAGAGCAACTGGGTGATTTTTGAATCCTAAGCGAAATTTTTTTTCATAATCAGGACAGAAAATGAAAACATTTACGAAATAGATTGATTTTCGCTTTCTCCTGGCAGTGCTTTTTTTAAAGTCGAAGTGCTAAAGAGTGAAGATTTTGAAATTATTTACGCAAACAGATTGCACTGCTGAAAACCAGCTAACTTAGTAACGTAAACGAATTATATTATAACCGAAATTAGTTAAAAAGATCGTAGGTCATCCGAAACGCTGCAGATCCGAGTCCTAATTGATTAGCTCAGCTATTTGTTTTTTTCTCTATAATTCAGGTAATTAATTTCTCTCCATATTTTGTTCTTATGTAATTGCATTATTGTTATCGAGCGACGAAATAACCATTTTTTTCCTCAACTCGCTTCGAACATTAAAATCATGAATATAAGCGCTGTAAAAACTTCGTTAACACTAATTAACAATTTGAAGCAATAAACATCCCATCACTCGATATTTATCATTTATCTTTCACTGCTTGCAATTATCCTCGCTGTTGCAGATCTTCCAATTTAATGAAGCAATAACCAATATTATCGTGACGAGAAATATTCATCAATTGCGCAAATTAAATGTGTATTTCGTATTGTTATCCTAGGATTCCTCCATCCAAACAATATCCCGAATCTCCAGAAAAGTTAGCCAAATTCTCGTGCGAATGCCAACACAAATATGGCGTCAACAGGGTAACTCTGCAGCCAGTTTACCCGAAACTTGGGTCGTTACTGAGAACTTTTACCACAATAAGTGCATCATTTGAGGCATTTTTAGAAGTTTTATGCGTCTTTCGAGTCAGAAAGTGGGACTGCGACATTGGATAAGGAAAGGAAACGAGTTGTGGGACAGATTGCAACTGCCTGTAATGGACTGTAAGGCGTGAAAAGAATACTAAGTGAGAAGTTTGGTTTTTGAATGCAAATAGCAACGGGTTCCAGGATGTATATGTTTACTAGGATCGAAATCATGAAGGAGTGGCGCTGGAGAGTATAACATTACATAAGATAACATAACATAACGTACATAACTTGCACATAACATAAGATAACATAACATAACGTACATAACTTGCACATAACATAACATTACATAACATAACATAACATAACATAACATAACATAACATAACATAACATAACATAACATAACATAACATAACATAACATAACTCATATAACATATAACATATAACATATAACATATATCATATAACATATAACATATAACATATAACATATAACATAACATAGTGATGTCAGCGCTGATGTGTAGGCCTGATGTGGCCTGTCGCCGATTCTTTTCCTTTTCGTGCCTTGTTCACAGAAGATCTAAAATCGTGTCATTTGACCGGATCTTTTCAAGACCGACGATAGTTTGAAACAGCTACTAGCCTTCCACCGGGTTCGATATGGTGCTAGGCATTTCAAGTCTGAACATATACATATTTTTCCATAGCTTTATCTAGTCTGTTCTTGAACGCGTTTAAACTCGGAGCGTCAACGATTTAATCGGGGAGGCTGTTAACGGTAATATAATTTAATCTAACTCTGACGGCGAAGTGATTATACAGTCTTACACTTTACGTATTGAAATTCATGTAAACTGAAAAAATATAGGTCGTATATGTCCAGGTGAACCCAAGGTAGCAATGCTTCAGATTACAAGTAAGTAAGAACACACTACCACTCGACCTATCAAATGATAAAATTAGTCAAGGTATTTTTTTTTTTTTTTTTGTCAAGGTATTGTCGCCCGAGATTCGGCAATCGGTATAATCAGCGGTAAAAAAGTACATTATCTCGATCAACCAAGCATCCCTTCTCCAGCTCAGGGCCCATACTTTCAAAACTCGCTAAGTAAACGTAAGTACTTACGCTCTATTTTCTTGTCTATGATTGGTGGATTTTGCCGTCAACGTAAAGGCCGGTAATGATTGGCTGATGAACTTACGATCTCTTAACTTTTTTGAAAGTATAGGCCCAGGAAATGTCGGCCGAGAAACATCAAGCGATGTCAACGCAAAGTCATTAGCCTGACCGAGATCGATGCTAGTGAGCAAACACGGGCCGGTCTATCGTGCAAACACGTGCCTACGTGGCAAGCAGATGTGAGGCCGACCTATCGTACCTATCGTGTAAACACGTGCCTACGTGGCAAGCAGATGTGAGGCC
>NW_025931884.1:0-2293 GCF_000764305.2 Hyalella azteca | reverse complement strand
CTTCAAAGATTGCCTCATGGTGTTTAACTTTGCAATAATTTTCAAATCCCCCTTTCTCTCCATTGCTTCTGCATATTCATCTGCTGCTTGCTGAAACACCTTGATGCCCTCCTCCATACACCTTTTCTTCTTCTTCAGTTCATCTAGCTCATCCAACAAACAAAACATTCCTCTCCTGGGTTTTCTGGACCTTTGCATTCTGCTCTTTCTCTCCTGCCAAATAATTATTGTTGGCTGTTTTGGCACTGCCAGCTGCAAGTAGCATCTTCTTGGTGATGGTCATCTTGTCCAGGCCACCAACATGTGCAACATCATCAACACAGCTGGGCAACCACCATTTGCTTCTTCGTGTTGTGTGTCATGATTTCCTTGTTGTACGAAAATCCTATATCAACCATGGCTTGGCCATGAGACAGGAGCATGAGCATCTGCACTACATTCCAGAGCTTCTTGTAGGTGCTCTTTGACAGAATGGCATGCCAAAATGTGTCCAGTCAATCAGAAGTTTAAAATGCTTGAAACTATGCATTCAGTTCACTGCAATGTTGTGATTCATCTCTAACGTTGCACATCTCATCGCACAACACCATACATATTGTGTAAGGGAATCTCTTGGCATCAACAAGCAAAGTGAGACAGTTCTTCAACTGTGTCTTGTCAGCTTCCTTTCAGTCCTTCTTGATGAAAACTTTTGGCACCAGCCATCTCAGGTTCCTACCAAGGCCATACCTGATGGGGCTCTTGTCCAGTAGCTTTTGGACTACAGCCCGCATGAAGTCCTGCGCTTGTGTTTTAAAAGTGAGAACTTGCAGGGCATTTGCCCTCTTGTCTGCAAGCTGTTTTTTTAACGTGGTTCTGGCCATGTAAGGGTTGCCTGCCGAAGACCACCACTGCCCTGGATGTAATGGACCATCATAATTCCTGCCTTCTGGAACGTAGCCTTCAACACTTCTGGACAATCATATAGGCAGCCAAAAACAACCAGACAGAATGAATAAATTGAATTAGACCAATCAGTTCTCAGGAGAAACAGCCAGCAATTAAATGGCCTAGAATTGTCTGCCGTACCACGAAAAAATTCTGCACAACTCGGACTTAATGCCAAAGCCTTGCAGGGAATGTGATATCCACCACCAAGCCATCCGTATCTAGGCCATGCATCACTCCAGCCCTTGGTTGAATGGCCACTGGTTGAAGGGCAATACATTTTGGAAGAGAACTTTGCTATCTGAAACCTAACCACAGATGCGGTGAATGTAAATCTGAAACCTAACCACAGATGCGGTGAATGTAAAATTATGTAATTTAACGATGCCCGGAAGTCATATTTGATCCGCAGTCTGGTGGTGCATGGGAGGTTTTATGCAAGGCTGGAGGCGGACAAAGCCAAGTGGTCACAGGCTGTTGAGCATGAGTTCCAGTTTGAGTGGTGGCCAGGGTATGAAATGATGATTTGATGCAACATTCAGTGGTGGACGGCCATTGGAATCTAGGCGATTTGACCTCGTGTCTGGGGGGTGTAGAGTTCAAAATAATCAAAGCAAAGTTTGATTCAGGGCTTATTGGTGCACAAAATTGGTGGTGCACAGCTGTGCTCCCCCGTAACCAACATAAACCTCAATATGAGAAAACAAAATGCCTTTTATTTCATGACTTTCCCTGACCTGAAATGAAATTTGATGACTTCCCAGGCCTGGAAAATGAAAAATAAAATCCCATGACTTTCCAGGTTTTCCATGACTGGTACACACCCTGATAACCTTCAATTCCAAATTTTCTTATCATAGCAGTGGCAATTATATTTATTCAAAGCTTGACCATTTTTGACTGAAAAATCACACTAATGGTAAATGTCACTCCTATAGGTATATATATATGTACCCTACTAGGTAGTTACCCTCAGGTAGATGACCTGAGCAAAACTTAAAAATGTTGTCTAAACAGTTGGCTTTCAAATTTCCCAATACTTATTCATCTTTGAGCCTCATTCAAAATTCTGACACTTATTTGTACAAAGTAGAGGCATAATGTAGACAACAATGGTAAGAAAAAACACCAATAAAAAATAGTATGGCCTTTCAGTTCACTATTTCATTTCCTTATACATTTAAAGTTGTACAAATATGTCAGGAAAGTAGAAAATAAATTGTCATGGCATTAAAAATACAAGTAATTAGGCTAATGAAGACCAGCAAAAGTAAATTTTATCACTGAATCACTTTTTTGCTGCCACAGAACAAAGATTCCAGCTACTCACCTCATCCCCTTGATACAAGTTTCTTCTCTGTTGGGC
>NW_025931883.1:0-12582 GCF_000764305.2 Hyalella azteca | reverse complement strand
CTTTAAAGAAGATGCATTTTAACTAATAATGTTGTTTACCAAATATATTTATAAAGCAAGAAAGAGGATTAAAACACTCACCCAATTAATTTGAAAATATTATGAAAACATATCTCATCGTTTGAGACCATTGAAATATAAGCTGAGTTTTTAACATCCGTGGCCACATGCACTAAATATTTCCATGTCTTTCGGGGCAAATCTAAATGATTTTCAAGCAGATTAGAGAATGTTTGCAAGTTTCAACAATGCATGATAACAATGGCTTCAAAAAGAGCTGGTAACACTGAAGTCGATCAGGAATTGTTACCAGAAAGAAGTTGAAGGATTTTTAATACAAAAATTACCCACTTTCAGATTCCTCATTGTCCTCTTCTTTGCAAACTGATGAGTTTGTGGTTGGTTTAGCAGAAGCTGATGACTGGAGCTGCAAAAAATGAAGCACTAGTGTTAAAAATCATTTCCGATGTGATTGTGAATCATATAATCAACAAATTTTTTAGTTTGTGACTTTGTGTTCCAAGTATTGCTTGAGAATATAGAAATTTGGACTTTTTCTTTAACCGTCAAGCCCAGACTCATGGAACAGGAATAGAAACTAAAGTTAGTCTGACATAAATTTATTACAAAAAATGTTAGAATCTTGTTTCCCTATTCCATTTTCTAAAACCCAAGTCATAATGAGCCCAATCCTTCCAAAACAGTTAATAATTTGGAAATGAAAGTGCAGTGATTAAAGAAAGATCAATCAAGACCCACATTCAGCACAGGACTCCATAGAACAACAGTCCAAGAAAAATTTTAACTTTTTCTTAATAAAATTTACACTTTCCAGTCTAAGAAAAATTTCAACTTATTCCTAAATAAAATTTACACTTCCCAGAGTAAAAACATCTGGACAAAATAAGTAGTACCATGTATAGTTGTATACACACTCAAACATTCGTACAGAAATTTTCAGTTCTAGGCTGCTAGTTTACAGCCTAGAACTGAAAATTAAAGAAAGTAAAGAAATACACAAATTTAGGTAGTAGTAGAATCAACCGGGGCTACTCGGGACAATTTTGAACGTTTTTCATTCATAACTTCTTACCATGAAACATTTCATAAACAAGTTTAGGCTCATTTCAGAGCTCTTTGCAAGGGCTATCACATGGCTTCTTCAAAAAAATTCCATATGCTATTCGTAAGGTGCCAGAAGCAAAAAATGAGTGTCCCGAGTAGCCCCGTCAAATGGGGGCACGGGGCTACTGGGCCCTGGGGACACTTGGAAATTGGAATAAAACTTCATTTTAAAACATTTGAAGCATGCAGAGTGTACTGACTGTACTCATCCATTACTAACAGTACCTGAAGCAGGCAAGGAATATATCTACTTGGCAAGCCGCAACTGAATTTTTTGAGCCGTGGTTTTATGGATTTCCAGCCATGATTCCATTTCTTTGAGCCGTGATTCTATTTCACCGAGCCGTGAATTCCATATCTTGGCCGTGAAAAGCCATTTACAAGGTGCAAATTTATTTACAAAGTCCATGCATGCACGGGTTACCCCAAATCTCTAATTGTACCCTAAAACAGTCAAATGGCAAGAATCAAATTTGTCTTTACTGTAAGTTGAGCATGTGTTCATGCAGTCTGACTGCAACTAGCATGTGCAGGATGTGCTATCTTCAACAAAATGTCTAGTTGATTAACTTGATTTGTTTACATTACAATGTATATGTTTTTTCTGCAGGATATTTTGGTGGGAACGGTAAAGTAATGCGGATTGTGCAAGTTGAAAATTCAATGAAATGACATGTTTGCGAAGTGCAAACCGCGATTTTTCAATCAAACAAAAATTTATGACATTCAAGCCACGAGATTTCATACCTACTGAAATTATATGATATTAGAGCCGCAATATTTAAGACAAAAATAGGACCTTTCCAGCCCTGCTCTGAAGTCCTCCTCTACCTCTCACCACACTCCCCACTCACAGCACACTCCCCGCTCACAACCTCACACCACACTCCCCACTCACAGCACACTCCCCGCTCACAACCTCTCACCACACTCCCCACTCACAACCTCTGACCACATCCCACTCACACCACATCCCCACTCACACCCCATCCTCACTCACAATTTCTTATCCTTATCGACGGCATCAAACTTGGCTCCCTCGGACACGAAGCCGCGGTCCTGCTGTAGGGCGGCGAGCTCCTGCTTGGTCATGTCAGCCTTCTTGATGGCAAGCATCCAGTCCGGCACTGCGCTGCCTGACGCCCGCACTGTGCGAGCAATACTGCACAACAGAAAACTTCCTTGAAAAAACGCTGTATTAAACTAAAATAAAGAACTAATAATCAGCAACAGAAAAAAACGTCCTCAAAAAAAAAAACCTATATGAAACTAAAATAAAGAAATAACAATCTGATTAAAGACGTCTTTCAGGAAAAATTTGTTGAAGAAGGGAAGGGGTTAGGTCATCGGTCGGGCGCCCGCCGTATTTACAAATGCAGCCTAAGTTGCAAGACGAGTCTTACGTAAATAATATAAAAAGCTTTATCGTGAACGTACCGGTGATAAATTTGGCAGGTCTTCTACACTTCCTTAGAGACATCGAATAAGTTGCCAACTTGGGAAAATTTTAGAGAGAAGCAATTTTCTCCAGTGTTACCAATACAGTACTTGGAAATGGTCCAAAGATGGCAGGTACCAACAAAACTCAGAAGCCGCACTATCAAAAAATTGCTATCTAAGTATACATAGCGACCGAAGTACACCCAGCGGACTAACTAACTGCACGTAGCGGCCATTAAGTACCTACCTATATATACACGTAGCAACCCAAGTACACGTAGCGGCGTATTTCTAGTCTGTGATTGGCGGATTTAGCTTGAATATTTGAATAACCATCAATGATAGACTGGCGGACTTACAAACTCGGAACTATTTCTGACAGTCCAGCGAACTCACATTCCCAGCATTGGTCTGTCCGCCATGGTCCAGAAGGTGACGGCCTTGCCCTTATGCTGGGCACGACCCGTCCGCCCGATACGGTGTACGTAGGACACGAGGCTGGGCGGGAAATCGTAATTAATGACCAGGTTGACGCCCTTGAAGTCGATGCCCCGGGACATGAGCTCCGTACACACCAGCACCCAGATCTTCTTCGCCCTGAACGCCCGTACGCACGCCTCGCGCTGCAACAAACAAACAAGTCAGTGTGGTAGAAGAAGTAGGTACGTCAGTGCGCAGTTATCACTGATGTAACACTATAATACCTATATATATCATATAATAAGAACTCAAGAATTTAGAAGCAAAGAAAACCGTCAAAAAATTTACAGTTTCTTAAGAATGAAAACGTTTCGGAGTCCAGCTCCATCGTAAGTTTAAACCCTATGAGACAAGTAGAATCGATTAGAAAACTAAAATCCCATTGAAAATAAAAATCTAAATTGACAAATCTGACTAAAAAGGAGCTGTACTCCAAAATCTTTTTATTCTTAAGAAATTGTGAATTTATTTACCGTTTCTCTTTGCTTTTAAATTCTTGATAAACTTGCGATTTACGCAAGCAAATGAGCTCAACAATTATAAGAACTACCGTAGGTATGTTAAGGAAATAATGATCTAATAATATTGCTAAAAATATTGTAGAAATGGTTTCAGATGAAAACGTCATGAACGAAAATGAAAAGAATTCATTCATTACCCTGAGCCAGAGTGCGGTCGCCGTGTATGGCATCCACCATGACCACAGTCTATTTTCTTTGCTTTTAAATTTTTGCTAAACTTGCGATTTAAGCAATCAAGTGATCTTAATAATAATAAGAACTATGTCAAGAGAATAATGATCTAATTATATTTATAAAAATATTGTAGACATGGCTTCAGATGAAAACGTCATGAACGACAATGAAGAGAAATCGTGAGTTTGCTGTTACTAATACTGATAAAAACCATGGCTAGAACTCAACTATCCTGCCGTGGATGGCATCCACCATGACCACAGCGCCACTACACACCTGGGCCTGGGTGCGGTCGCCGTGGATGGCATCCACCATGACCAGAGCCCCACTACACACCTGGGCCTGGGTGCGGTCGCCGTGGATGGCATCCACCATGACCACAGCCCCACTACACACCTGGGCCTGGGTGCGGTCGCCGTGGATGGCATCCACCATGACCACAGCCCCACTACACACCTGGGCCTGGGTGCGGTCGCCGTGGATGGCATCCACCATGACCACAGCGCCACTACACACCTGGGCCTGGGTGCGGTCGCCGTGGATGGCATCCACCATGACCAGAGCCCCACTACACACCTGGGCCTGGGTGCGGTCGCCGTGGATGGCATCCACCATGACGTCGTCGTACACGAGCTCCATGAAGAGCTGCCGCGCGCGCTCCTTCGTCTGCACGAACACCAGACATGGCGGCTCGAAGCCCTGCACGGGGGGAGGGGGGGAGATGGATCAGATTATGGGACCAGATAAATCAAATCCCTCATAACTGGGTGACGTCATGGAGTTATGGTACGCCACCAGATAGATTATAAAGCCATCCGATAGGTAGATTATAACGCCACTAGCACTATGCCGATAAAGTAGTATAAAACATTGAGGAAAAAAACAAGTGAATAGTAAATTCCCAAAAGCCGTAACAAGAAGAAAAAACAATTGAGTGACAAGTAAATTAAGCTCATATAATACCTAAATCCCCAAAAGCCGTAACAAAAAAAAAAAAAGCTCGTAATAAGACGCGAGTTTCACCTTGGCAAGCAAGTTCCTGAGCGCGTAAATCTTGCCGTTCTCGTCGCCGCAGAAGACAAGTTCCTGAGCCACGTCTTCAGACGCAGAGTTTCTGGACAAATGACGAGGAATTAGGTCACAATAATTTATGTGTCATCTTGTCCAACTAATGACACACTCGAGCCACGTCTTCAGACGCAGAGTTTCTGGACAAATGACGAGGAATTAGGTCACAATAATTTATGTGTCATCTTGTCCAACTTTATCAGAAAATTTAACCTTATATCGCAATAGTAATTAGAAGGTCATGTAAATCTTAATTATTCACTATACCGATGACAAGCATTGTTGGAAAAATTTATGTGTCATCTTATCAAACTAATGACGCGTTTTCTTGCTCGCAACACCACGCAGCACTGAAACGCTCTTTTGCAGGGTCAAAACGTGTCAAGATGACCCGAAGCAAAATAATTATAAGAGATGGATTCATTCAGACAAATTCTCCATCATGTTTTTGAGTGTTATTTCCACTGTCCGCCAAGTGGCAAACCAAGATTTTTTGGGGTGGATATCAACTGTTATGAGTTCATTGCCATTTTATGTGATGGAAACGAGGACACCGAGCAAAAAATATTGGCTGCGTTCCGTCATCGTAGTCAGCTATTTAAAAATATAGTAGAAATTACTTTTAATTTTTACTTTTTAACCTACAATTGAAATTTCTGGCTTTTCTCATTTGAAATTGAGAAATTTCAATCAAAATATGTTATATTGCAAAGCAATACTATACTAGGATGTTGAAATAGCGTCAATGATATCAGTTACACTTGTGGCTAAGCGGCTGACTCACTTGGCGCCCACCTTGAGGCATGACTCACTTGGCGCCCACCTTGAGGCATGACTCACTTGGCGCCCACCTTGAGGCATGACTCACTTGTTCGAGCCACGTCTTCAGACGCAGAGTTCCTGGACAAATTACGAGCATTAGGGCACAATAGGTAATTTATGTGTCATCTTGTCCAACTAATGACACATTCGAGCCACGTCTTCAGACGCAGAGTTCCTGGACAAATTACGAGCATTAGGGCACAATAATTTATGTGTCATCTTGTCCAACTAATTACGCGTTTTCTTGCTCGCAACACTACGCAGAGAGTGGACGCAGCACTGAAACGCTGCTTCGCCGGGTCAAAATGGGTCAGGATGACCCACGCCAGGGCAATAAGAGATCATAATTTGGACAAAGTCTTTATTATTTTTTGAGAGTTATCTCCAATATAGGCTGTTTCGTCCGCGCGCTCAGCCATTCAACAATACAGCTAAAAATATCACTTTTTAACCTACAATTGATTTTTTCTCTCATTTGAAATTGAGGAATTTTAATCATAATATGTTATACTGCAAGGCAATTCTATATTGGTATGTTAGAATAGCGCCAATGATATCAGCTACACTACAGGCTAAACGGCTGACTCACTTGGCGCCCACCTTGAGGCATGACTCACTTGGCGCCCAAATAAAGACACGACTCACTTGGCGCCCACGTCAAGACATGACTCACTTTGCGCCCACGTCAAGACATGACTCACTTGGCGCCCACATTAAGAAGGGCGACGCAGTTGAGGTTGTCGAGGCACCACTGCTGCAGGGGCGCCGAGTGCGTGGCAGAGAAGAGGCCGCGCTGTAGCTTGGGGCCCGCGCACGCCTGGTAGATCTGCGCCAGCTGCTCCCTGAAGCCCCGCCTGCCGCCCTCGAACAGATGATCGCACTCGTCCATGATAAGCCACTCCACGCTGTATAGTGAGAGGGGTGTTAGTGACAGGTGGTCTAGTGAGAGGGTGTTAGTGACAGGTGGTCTAGTGAGAGGTGGTCTAGTGACAGATGGTCTAGTGACAGATGGTCTAGTGACAGATGGTCTAGTGACAGATGGTCTAGTGACAGATGGTCTCGTGACAGCTGTCTTAACTCACTTATCAAGCTTAATGAGAGGCTCGTCGCTGTTGATCATGTACACAAGGCGGTTGGGAGTCGTCACCAGGATATCTGCAACACAAACGCAAATATCAATGCATGTATCATAACAAATGCAAAATATCAATTCATATACTCATAACAACGCAATTCATAACAACGTAATTGAGTCCAAAAAGAGTTATTCTTTGAATAAAAAAAAAAGATTTGGTATTGTTTCTCCAATGAAAGAGAAACCAAACCAAATGACTCACCAAATTTTTGTGACGATTTTAGCCCAAACTTCTTGGCAATTTTATCAACTTTATTGATGACTCACCAAATTTTTGTGATGATTTTGGCCCGAACTTCTTGGCAATTTTGTCAACTTTATCGATGACTCACCAAATTTTTGTGATGATTTTGGCCCGAACTTCTTGGCAATTTTGTCAACTTTATCAATGACGTGGACTTTAAGTCCCGTGCCCCTGGCAAGGAACTCGCACTCCCTGAAGGTCTGGTCAGCAAGCTCCCTGGTGGGGGCCACAATCACCGCCCTGAACCCCAGCGCGCGGGGCCTGCCGAGCTGGTGGATAATGGGGAGAAGGAAGGCTGCTGTTTTGCCTGCAAAAAATCACTTTGTAATAATTGTAAGCTTTGTAAAAATTGTGTAAAACTAAAATGCTTTGTAAAAATTAAGTAAAACTAAAATGCTTGGTAAAAATTGTGTAAAACTAAAATGCTTTGTAAAAATTGAGTACCGGTAATGGCAAAACTAAAATGCTTTGTAAAAATCGAGTAATATCAAACTAAAATGCTTTGTAAAAATTGTGTAAAACTGAAATGCTTTGTAAAAATTGTGTTTAACTAAAATTCTTTGTAAAAATTGTGTAAAACTAAAATGATTTGTAAAAATTGCAAGTTTATCCAACATAATTCAAACTAAAATAATGAGCACAAAGAGGACAGATGTAACCAGTACGAGGTTAGACTGATTCACAAGCGTTCTGAGACACAGAACTGCAGCAAGTAGGGGACTAGCAAACATGTAATAATGCTTAGATGCTTCAATTTCATTTGTGTACCCCCAATTCCTTCAATGATAAAAGAATGAATTACAACACAAGTCAAGTCCTCAACATACATACGCTTTACTACTCTGTCCATTACATTGAAATATGGTATAGTATTCATACAGAAATAATTCACCGTTTGTGTAGAATCTGCTTCCAGTAAATTTGTAATAGCCTGACACTGAGCGTTAGACTAACAGACTATAGAACTACGAGAAAAATACCCTACAACACTTAAAATAAAAAACTAAGAAGTGCTGCACAAAATTCAAATTCACTGAGGTAATTGTCACAGAATATAAATAAAAATTCAGTGACGTAATTGGCACTGAATATTAAATTAATTTACGTAGGTGATATATAGTAAGATATTCACTAATACATGAAAATTCAATAAGATGACTGTCACAGGAAATGATACTAAATTCACTACCTATACAAATTGCACATTGCAAACATCAAGACCAACAAGTAAGACATGTGACTGACCTGATCCTGTGGGGGCGGAGGCGAGCAGCTCCCTGCCCCCCAGCATGAGGGGCCAGCACTGCATCTGAATAGGCGTGGGTTCTGTGTAGCCTTGGGACCTCAAGTTCTGCACCAGCACCGAGCTCACTCCGTGCTGGGTCTCCAACTGGTGAATGCGAGCTGGGTAAATGGTCATAATTAGCACAGAATTGCTTGCTCCATTAGCTTGCACACAATGTATAGGACTCCCAACAACATGCTGAGGTAATGGCAGCAGTCAAGTAGAAGTATTAGAGCAATGATCAAATTAATCACAAAAATTTCACATTAGTCATTAGCTGCAATTATAGACTTCATTACACTCAAACTATTGCATTCCATAGAAATATTTCGTTTAATCAAGTAGTGGAATGATGATAGATATAAAATACTGGATAAAATAGCATAACATGTTTCTAAGTTTTAATCAAATGTAGCAAGTTAGATCAAGGCTTATAGTTCAATAACCTAAAATGTCATTAGCAAAAAAAAAAAAATCCAGCAAATATTGCTGAGCAGGATGATGTGCCAGATTTTAAATAGAGTGGACATCAAATCAATGTTTCAGCTGTTATGAAATTGTCAAATTTTTTCAGTGATTATAATTGATTGAACAACATGAGAAAAGATATAGGGGCATAATATGAACAACATGCACTGCAATGCCCTCTAACTTTTTAATTAGGTGCTAATCATTGCATATAGGTAAGTGATAATTACAGCATCACTTGCCCTTTGCAGCTCTGCAACAAGCACACATAACCTCATGAGTAGAAGAAAAAAATTTTGCTGAACAAAATTTACCTGAGCAAAGTCAGTGATTGGGTCAGGGATGTCGGAGCCCCGCACTCTGATGTTGTTTTCTTTGCGCACACGTTTTATCTGAAAGATGAAAAAAGTTTAATTTTTCCAATGAATGGATTACTGAGAAAAACTTGATAAAGTTCTGATATTCCATTCAAGATTCCTGAACTATTTAACACATTTATGTGATCCAAGATGCAATTAATATAATTACTTGTACTTTCATGTGTACTGTACCTACATGTACAAGCAATCAATCAGTAATAAGGTGAAACAAGAGTTCCTAAATATAGTCAAACAATTACCATAATTCAACATGATAATAAGGAATGAGTGGCGCAACTGACTTGCAGAAACAGTCTAGACCGCCATTGCTGATTGCTTTGAGTTCTCACCTTGATTTTGTGTTGCCAAACTTTGGAGCCTTCAGCTTTCTTGGGGACATTCTCTGCCCCATCACCACATTCATCTGAGAACAATAAAAAATATTTACCATAACCCATAATTTATCAGATATCAAGAGCATGTGCAACATTAATCATGAATGACTACAACAAGGCATTATAATTCATGCTTTGAAAACGTGTAACTTATGCAAATATAGGTACATAAGAAATCTTCATGACTTATGGAACATCTCCAGATGATGTTTATCACTTTAAAGAAGATGCATTTTAACTAATAATGTTGTTTACCAAATATATTTATAAAGCAAGAAAGAGGATTAAAACACTCACCCAATTAATTTGAAAATATTATGAAAACATATCTCATCGTTTGAGACCATTGAAATATAAGCTGAGTTTTTAACATCCGTGGCCACATGCACTAAATATTTCCATGTCTTTCGGGGCAAATCTAAATGATTTTCAAGCAGATTAGAGAATGTTTGCAAGTTTCAACAATGCATGATAACAATGGCTTCAAAAAGAGCTGGTAACACTGAAGTCGATCAGGAATTGTTACCAGAAAGAAGTTGAAGGATTTTTAATACAAAAATTACCCACTTTCAGATTCCTCATTGTCCTCTTCTTTGCAAACTGATGAGTTTGTGGTTGGTTTAGCAGAAGCTGATGACTGGAGCTGCAAAAAATGAAGCACTAGTGTTAAAAATCATTTCCGATGTGATTGTGAATCATATAATCAACAAATTTTTTAGTTTGTGACTTTGTGTTCCAAGTATTGCTTGAGAATATAGAAATTTGGACTTTTTCTTTAACCGTCAAGCCCAGACTCATGGAACAGGAATAGAAACTAAAGTTAGTCTGACATAAATNGAACGGGGCTACTCGGGACACTTGGAATAAAACTTCATTTTAAAACATTTGAAGCATGCAGAGTGTACTCATCCATTACTAACAGTACTCTGAAGTCCTCCTCTTTCATTGTAGATGATGTAGACTTGTAGAGGTAGAATACATGACATTTTCTGTGATTTTTACTTTTTTTTTCTTTATTGATATGATATTACCACATTCATTAATTACCTTATTCTTTATGCGATATTAAGCTACCATATCAAAAACTATCCATGAACATGCCATTGAGCATTTACAACAACCTTGTCCACTGCAAGCTTCATATCAGCAGCCTTATAGCATTTTTTCTGTATCTGTAAGTGTAAGCTTACAGGACGGCTTGTAATTTCAGCCAGATTCACAGTCATGAGTCATTTTTGTCCTAGTTCCATTTGGCTAGTAGCCTAGTACCCACTATGCAGAGGGTTGATGCAGCGTCGCCAATATATGGATTTTTGAGCCCAAAGCGTCGCCGGCCATTTTAAAGATGCGTCGCCGGGTAATTTTTAATGAAAAGCCATTTACGCTGAGTAATGACGAACTATTTACAAGCCACGAACTTATTTACAAGGTTGCATGCACGTGTTACTCCTGTCTCTTATACACATCTNAGAGCCCCACTACACACCTGGGCCTGGGTGCGGTCGCCGTGGATGGCATCCACCATGACCACAGCCCCACTACACACCTGGGCCTGGGTGCGGTCGCCGTGGATGGCATCCACCATGACCACAGCCCCACTACACACCTGGGCCTGGGTGCGGTCGCCGTGGATGGCATCCACCATGACCACAGCCCCACTACACACCTGGGCCTGGGTGCGGTCGCCGTGGATGGCATCCACCATGACCACAGCCCCACTACACACCTGGGCCTGGGTGCGGTCGCCGTGGATGGCATCCACCATGACCACAGCCCCACTACACACCTGGGCCTGGGTGCGGTCGCCGTGGATGGCATCCACCATGACCACAGCCCCACTACACACCTGGGCCTGGGTGCGGTCGCCGTGGATGGCATCCACCATGACCACAGCCCCACTACACACCTGGGCCTGGGTGCGGTCGCCGTGGATGGCATCCACCATGACCACAGCCCCACTACACACCTGGGCCTGGGTGCGGTCGCCGTGGATGGCATCCACCATGACCACAGCCCCACTACACACCTGGGCCTGGGTGCGGTCGCCGTGGATGGCATCCACCATGACCACAGCCCCACTACACACCTGGGCCTGGGTGCGGTCGCCGTGGATGGCATCCACCATGACCACAGCCCCACTACACACCTGGGCCTGGGTGCGGTCGCCGTGGATGGCATCCACCATGACCAGAGCCCCACTACACACCTGGGCCTGGGTGCGGTCGCCGTGGATGGCATCCACCATGACGTCGTCGTACACGAGCTCCATGAAGAGCTGCCGCGCGCGCTCCTTCGTCTGCACGAACACCAGACACGGCGGCTCGAAACCCTGCACGGGGGGAGGGGGGATCAGATTAGTGGACAAGGGCCTATGCTTTCAAAAAAAGATAAGAGATCGTAAGTTCATCCGCCAGTCATTGACGGCCTTTCAAGCAAAATCCACCAATCTTAGACAAAAGAATAGAGCGTAAGTACTTACGTTCACTTAGCAAATTTTGAAAATTTGGGATCTGATAAACCAAAACCCCCATAACTGGGTGACGTCATGGAGATATGATACCAGATAAATTATGAAGCAATTAGATAGATTATAACAATCAGATAGATTATAAGGCCACCAGATACATTATAACGCCAGTTGGCCGATAAAGTACTACCTAGTAGGTATATAACATCAAGAAATAACAATTAAATGAATAGTAAATTTAGCTCATATAATTCTCCATGGTAAGTGGGGCCCTCCATGGTAGCTGGGGCCCTCCATGGTGAGTGGGGCCCTCCAGGGTAATACAAATAATATATGCCCAAAATCATTCACAAGATAAGCTCGGAATAAGACGCGAGTTTTACCTTGGCCAGCAAGTTCCTGAGCGCGTAAATCTTGCCGTTCTCGTCGCCGCAGAAGACAAGTTCCTGAGCCACGTCTTCAGACGCAGAGTTCCTGGACAAATTACGAGCATTAGGGCACAAAAATTTATGTGTCATCTTGTCCAACTAATGACACACTCGAGCCACGTCTTCAGACGCAGAGTTTCTGGACAAATGACGAGGAATTAGGTCACAATA
>NW_025931882.1:0-604 GCF_000764305.2 Hyalella azteca | reverse complement strand
ATAGGGTTCAGGAAAACAATGGTTCAACTTTCTTACTCAAGCTTTCTATTCAGTCTTTTACCATGTTTAATATAAATCATATAATAATAAATAATTATGAAGCAATCACAACAAGAAAGAGCATAATAAAGAATTGATGTCACTTGTTTGCTTAAATTGAAAATTAACTAAAAAATCTAAAAGCAATGAATAGTAGACATAAATTCATATCATTATAGAAACGTTTTGGAGACCAGGGCAGGTACTTTCAAAACATTGCTAAATGCTCATAGTGGCTTAAGTGCAGCGTAAGTCCGCTAAGTGCTCGTAACTTTAAATAATGGTACCTTCAAAACATTTTGTGGTACGTAACGAGCACGTAACTTTACGCCGATTCAAAGGTCGCATAAGTGGAGTAACAATCAACTTTTGAGCGAGTGAAGCGATTGGTAATCATTTAGTTACTAGTATCTAGTCTCTAATAGTGTCTGGACTAGTGTATCATGCTAGTGTCTAGACTTTAGTATCATTTTAAGGTAAATCCTCTAATTTTGATTTAGAAAAATATCCTTATTCGATATTAAGGAAATTTTATTAGTCATGCATCAAATAAATTTTTTCTTGG